>NW_020955606.1:31076-116283 GCF_003031625.1 Empidonax traillii | reverse complement strand
ATAAAGTTATTAAAAAAGAAAAAAGGGGCGGGGGGGAGGGGGGGGGAGAAAAATCCCTTTGTTTCTGCCCTATACCTTGAGGCTGTGGGAGCAGAGGGAGGGAGCGCAGAACGAGTCCGACCGGAGCCCAGCGCTGAGCCCCATCCATCCCAGCGGGAGCCGGGCACGGGCTGGTGCTCCCCAGCTCCCCTCTGCTCAGCTCCTGGCATGGGCTGGGGCGGGTTTGCTTGCATAAACTCGGCACATCTTTGGCTTTTTCCCCCCCCCCCCCTTAAATTATTATTATTAGCAAGTGGGAGAAAAGAAGCTTTTAATACAGGCGGGCTGGAGCCTGGATGCGGCCGGAGTGCGGGTGGGGTGTGGAGGGCCCCGCCGGCTATTGGGCCATCAGCTTAGCAACAGCATGGAAAGGGCCAACCCCAGCGTTTGTACAGCTGGGCCACCTTCCAAGGATGGGTGCCAAACGCTCCGCTCCTCTGCCAAGAAAACAAACAAGGGCACTTTTAAAAACTCCAGAGTTAAAGAGGTTTTTTTTTTTTTTTCCCTTCTTTTCCTTTTCTCTTCTCTCCTCCGCAAACTCTCCTCGCTCACAGTTAACGATCTCTTTCCCTTTGTCACCGAAGTTCAAGCTGCAGGGAATTGTCCGTTCTGCAGGTTTCAGGAGTCTTTTTCCCTTTCCTGTACGTGGCAGGCTCCCCTCTCAGCAGGCTGGAGCAGGCACTGGAGTCAGTGAGCCCATTTCTCTTCAGATGCTGCAGGTTCCCTCTTTTCTTCCTTAATGGCAGGAATCTCTGCCGGCTGCATTAGCACTGAAACCTGCCATTGCCCTGCATTTACAGAACTTACATAATTTACTACCTCTGTCACTCTCTCATCTGCTACCTCTTCATTCATTTCAAGCCTGCCAAAGAAGTGGAATAAGAAGCACAGAGACTTAAATAGGCAAAAAGTGGCTTGTAGCCACAAACCTTTTTTCTGCAGAGAAAGAAAAAAAAGAAAAGAATTTGGGAATTCTGCTTTCCTTTTATTAAAGATATATTTTTACATTATATTTTTAATGCAGTCTTTCTTACATATTAGTCTTTGTGATTGCTGAAGTTGGGGAAGCGCCAAACCTTTGCTAAGAAGAAATATGGACTATGGCTTTTACCAGCTGAGATGTGTGCAGGTCTGTAGTGTGACCCAAAATCTCTTCTTTCCCTGTGAAGGAGAAAAGTAGAGAAGCCATTTCAAAGAAGTACCAAGTGTCCAGGTCCCTGTGATTTAGCCCCTACCCAGTGAGAGCGCTCGCCTTGGATCTTGACTTTTATGCGCTAAAGGAGGAAAATTAAATTGATGTTTCTGTTGCTGTTGTTGTTGTTGCTATAAGACTCTCTGTAGGAGGTGAAGCCAAACAGACCTCTTGGGAAATATTAAACAATTCACAGAGAAAGGCCTAAAGAGGCAAATATTGCAGCCCTTTTCTCACGCCAGTCATTCCATTAACTTCAGAGACTCTGCTCGTATGAGTGAGGCTGGTGGGGTCAGGCCTTTGCACACAGTAGCACCTCCAAAGGTTAAAGGATGTCATTTGCAGTCATGATCTGGTTTCACTTCCTACCTCTACCTCTGATTTACTGGGAAACCTCAAATAAATCACTTAACCTCTCTAAGAACAAGTTTACTCAAGTGCAAGAACATTCTGAGCCTCCAACAAAATTTGTGAAGTGCTTTGAGGTCCTTGGAGGAAAGATGTACTTGCAAATTAACAGGGTAGCTGCTTACACGGATATAAATCTCAATTTCTGTGTCTAAGCATATGTCCCAGCTGCATCCCAATCTCATGTCTGCATAAGAGTGGTTATACACCATAATCTACTTGGAATTCACAGGAAAAATATGCAGGAAAACAGCTTGAAAGGGCATCTCGCTCATTTGCATGCAGGTCCTTGGTGGGGAGAGCTGGGCTTTGGGCATGTTATATGGTGCACTTCATTCTCCAAAACTGCCATCTGATACATTGAGGGATGTGTTTCTGCAGGTGGATGCTTAAACTGAACTCCAGTTCACTAATGTGGCAGCCATGGTCCATGCACTATTTGCTTTCTCAAACTACCCAAACATCTGTTGTTGAAAAAAAAAAAAAAAAAGGACTGGAGAAAATTTTTTTCTGAATAGCTAAAAAACAGAGTGATGGGAACATGCATGGATGTGACTGTGCTCCTTGTCCTGAGCAGAATTAGGAAATATATGAACAACAACAGGAACCACACACAAAAAAAAGGGAGTTTGGGTAAAGGTTCAGTGCAGGGAGAAAAGGGAAGAGGTTTCCTTTTTATCTGTACTGGTTCTGCTTATCTTTTACTAGAAGCTGTTTTTAGTGATGAGGAAGTAGAAGAAATCCATTTGTTTTCCTCATGACACAGCAAAATATACAACCTAATAACTCAGAATAACATCCCTTCTGCCCTAAAGAAATAATCTCACAAAATTAAAGCAAGACTTTATCCAGAGATTGCCCAATTCAACCATAAATTTCCATTCAACTGAAAAGGCCTTGGATAAACCCTTCATGAGGGAATCCAGAAAATTGAAGCAACGTCATAAATGTTTGATCTTAATTCAGGACTAGGGTCTTAATTATTTTTCATTCATTACCTAGGCAAGTGAAGTGCTACATATTTTGTTGGGAATTTACAGGACGACAAACCAGGGCAAAATATTGTGGCACATAAGGACAGCTGGAACAACCTGTAGGCCTTGAGCCAAGAGTCAGCAGATACACGTTGAAGCAACATTTATCACCATGCTTTTTCCCCAAGAACAGCTTCCCCTCCTGTGCTGCTGGCTCCAGAATGTTCAAAATAACTCCACCACCCTCTTCAGAATGTTTTACAGCTACCTGAAATTGTATTTTATTTAAAGGGTACTTTCATTGTTTTGGTAATTCCTACAGACCCATAATTGTTTTTATAACACCTGGTTATAGTAGGCAGTATAATTTGCTAAGAAGTTGATATGAATGCATTTCATAACATGCTTTATATAATCCATTATTAGAGAACATTGCTGCATCTGTAATTATATTTGCAAATGCATTTTATTGAGTTCCACATAAAAGTATGTAGTACTGAAACCAGCTCTTAAGCTGCAGAAGTATATATATATATATATATATATATATATATATAGTTTGTTTCCTTCCATATACTCCTGGTTTTTTGTATAGTCAACACTACAAAGGGGAAAGAGCAAAATTTATCCTTGATTTCCTAGCACACTCCAGCCCCTAATCCAAGAATCCTTGAACCTGGGCACAGTTCAGACCTCCACTGGAATCCTGTCATTTTTATCCACTCTAGATTCTACATAGCAAAAGTGATTATGTGAGTTCTGGCTTCAGGTTGATCAAATCTTTCAGTGTCTCTTCTGCTGCTGACACCGTTGTGAGAGGCACAAATCACATTTGGTACAGGCATACATTTACCTGCAGAACCCACACAGGTAACTGAGTTGGAATCCACTACAACTGGAGCTTGAAACCGTTTTTTGGCAAAGTATGAGCCAGAGAGAACCTGGGTTGGTTGTCACATCTCAGATTGACTTTGAGTGACCAGCAGCTTTGAGAGGGGAGCTGCCTTCATGGTTCCTAGTACCCATTTGGCTGAGTGCAAGCAGTGGAGCTTAGTCTCTTGCCTACAGATTTCCAAGAAAACCTTTCCTTTAAGTTGTTAATTTGCAGCAGTCAGACAGTTCAGACAGCAGCAGCATCTTTTCTCATATTACCTTTCCAATAAATGCCCTTCCAGTCTGGGTTGATTATTTCGTCTGAAGCTGAAGACCGAGACCATCACAAGCCCTTCCATGCTCTAAGCAAATATACGACCAAGTCAATCTGTTGTCAGACAATTGTCTATTGTGTACTTAAGAAATATAGAACATGTGAGTTTTGGTGTGGTGGTTTTGTTTTTTTTTTTCCTCATGCATGGAAATGGAGTGGAAATGTGGTAAAAAGCTCAGACGAGGTAAATTAATTATAGTTCAAGCTTTCTCCATTTATGGTGAACTTTCTCCTTTCTTCCCAACCCCCCAAAGAACCACACTGTAAAACACTCTGTCTAATAGGTTATATCTCATTCTTCCTTGCCTCCATTTTCTCCAGTTTCTCTAGTGAATATTTGTCTTTTCTACCTGCTGCCCAGTTGAATCAGCCTCGGAGGCAGTGACATATGCCAGATCACAGGGGCTGTCACTTTAATTCCCTGTGCTCATATTTTTCTCCTCTAGTGGGGTGCTGGGGCAGATGTTTGGAGAAGGGACCCCTTTGCTGCCTGGCACACCGAAGTCCTGACGTTAGCTGCTAATTACGGGAGGCGAATCCTGGCCCCGCTGACAGTACCCACAGTTGAACAGCTTCTCCCAAGTGCAGTCGAATGCAGGTTCTAGACATTAGAAGTGAAACCTTACACCCCACCACAGAGTGCTGCAGGAGCAATTTCTTCCAGTTTCAGCGCAACTGTCCTGTCTGACTGCTGCCTGAAGGCACAGGCCTCCAGGAGTTGTGCATGTGAACGCTGGGCTGCTCCCACCCTTCAGCCTGCCACGAAAGGGATGCTTTCCCCTCTGACAGAAGAGAGACTGGGGCACAAGGAGGTGTGGCCTCCACCCCTGAATTGCACAGACCGTGATGGGCTCCAAAGCACTGGTGACTCCTGATCACTCCACTGCAGCACACCTTGCCCAGGGAACACACTGGTGAGACCTCATGGGGACAAATGGCTGGATGGGTGGCACGTCCCTCGTAGCTCCCTGCAGGGGACAGTCCTTTGCCCTGTGGCCACATCATGCTGTAGATAAGCCAACAGCTACACACCCTGCATTTTGTCTCCTCCTCACAGGGAAAAAGAGTGGTGCCCCCTTCTCCTTTAGCACAGATGTACTGCTCAAATCCACCCAACACAGGTTTTGAAGGATCTGTGAGATCATTGCCCTATGGGGTATATACCTCAGAGCCTTTAGAAATCAATGAAAATATCACCACTGACTTTACAGGGCTTTTATGGGAATCCTGACATCAAAATTCTCACTGGGCAAAAACCACAGTCCCAGTATTTTCTCTGCCAGTCTGAATCTGAGAACATATTTTTCTGCCAGCAGCTTTTCTCCAAAGCAAAGTGAAACCTTACATCTTCTAATGGTTTGCTAAAAACCCCCAGCTACGTAAACCTTCCATCTCTGGCACCATAAGGAGCACCCTAAGCTAAGTAAGTCTTCCTCAGGGCAGTAGAAATATAAGGCTTAACCAGATGAAGGCTTAATAGGACAAAATATCCATGATTTATTAGCAAGCTACATGTTGAGTTTTAAACTGATTTATCGGGAAAATACCAGAGGGAGGAAAATTCAAATCACTGATCAATGCTGAGTGGCAGAAGTATCCAAATTGTAGGTCCTGCCTGGTGGTATAGAGTAATATGGGCCATGTCCTCTCATTACCCTGATGTCCCCTGATGTCAGGGGAGACTCTTATAACAACTGTCCTGAAAAGAACAAACCCAACCTTGGTGTCCTCTCAGGAAAGACACAGTTCCCAACACCACACCTTTCTTTTCAAGCTAGAACTTAACACCATCTCTAAACAGACAATGATATAACACACATTTCCAAGCGTGAGTATCCAGGGAGTGATAAATTGAAGGTTTGGGTTTTAGTTACATTAATAATGCATATAGAAATGCTATTTGAAAATAAGAAAGTGATACATTTTATGCTGTGTAGTTTGTGGGGCAGAAATGGAAAGAAATTCAGTTTTACATTTCCTTTGTAGCTCTGGGTCAAGGTGACTCCCAGCATAAGCTGGAACAACCCCACTGGCAACCTCCTACACAACTACCTCATGTTGCTCCAGCTCCTCTCCCCAGCTTAGTCACTTCTCCAAGCATATCGTAGGGAGAGAGCTGGAAGAGATAAGGCTCAGGATTGCCTATCCCCTCCCTAGGATGGCCTGGGGCATGACATGGGGGCTCTTTCCACTCCTTTCGTCCTGTCTCCTGATCAGAGCAAAGGATTTCAGTGGGAAAACTGTGCCTAAGGATGTAGTTGTAAATCATGGAAGAAACGTCTGGAGCAGAGCCTTCAACTTGTTATTACTCAAAAGAAAGCATGCAAACTGTTTCTACTGAACTTCAATGACCACACTAACCTGACATAAAAGCAAGTCTGCAGATGTTGGCATTGCAGCAGGAATTTTCTCCAGCTGTACTGGTACAAGATGGCAGCCCTTGAGCATTTGAATCCTGCACAGTCAGAGAAGGCAAGTCTGACTGCTCGCTGTCTCTGCCTTAAAATTTTAAGTGCTTGATTCACCCAGGGAATGAAGAACCCTAGCAGGAAGACAGCTGAGAATGCTGCATCCTTTTCAAGAAGGGCTGCTCATACATAAAGTTGCTTTTACAGGGGGCTGTCATGACAGAAAACTGCAGTGATGCACTTGGGGATACTTTCTACAAGATGGGATTGGGGCATTGCTTAACAACGCAAGGCTGCAGGCTTCCCAGCATACCAGTGCACTGGCAATTAAATAAGCCTCTGAGCCACATGTGATTGTGCCTTAAGAAATTAGTGTGATTCAGAATGATTTGGGTAGAGGAAAATATTCCCTTAAAGGATCCTGCCTGGGCTCCTCAGTGTGTGGAGGGTGGGAGAGGAGAGTTTCCCAGTCCTTGTGCAAAGGTGAACTCTGCCCATAAAGGAGAAACTTGAGCCCACTGCAAGCCACCTAAGGGCATTCCACCAACCAAAATGGAAAATTAATTAAGAGAGTGAATCATTTTCTGAGACTTACTCAGTTCTGTACAGCTTTAGTGTTCATCTCTTCTGTCAGTAGAGAAGCTCTTGATCCAAGACAGTGTTTATAGTCACGTTTCCATAGAGCCCTGGCGTGCAGAGCCAGCCAGTGTGAATGACCTGCAAGACCTGTTTATAGACCTCCATTACAGAGCCTCTCATTTTCTTGGATGATTATCGTAGGTGTCAAATAAAGCTAGATTACCTGTTTTATGTCTTAGAATGATAAGCAAGCCAAAGCAAGTCATTTGGCTCATGCAGTTATACAGGTATACCTAGATATATGCATACATACATTATTTCAAACACTCAAGGCAATCTCACAGCCTTTCTTGTTGGGATTTCGAAATCTTTTCATTTTACCAAAACGTCCCTCTTGGTGAGGCGATGCCGTAATTTTGGCTTGTCTGGCTGAGCTGCAGAGCTCATTTGCAAGACTTAACAGAGGGTGGTGAGGGCACAGCACAGTGGTTTCATGGGGGCAAGAAGCTCCTCTCCAGAAGACTGCTACAGTCCTCGCCGCCTCAGTCACGACAGAGTTTGGCTCAGTGGTGATGCCTGCAATGGTAACAAGGAGGTGAAGCATGTGCTGACAGAGCTCGTTGCTGGGAAGCTTATAAATGATTCCTGGCACTGTAGTTGGCAGTGGCCAGTGTTACCAGTCCTACCATTGCATAACAGCTGCACTTTACCACAATCACCAAAACAATCAAGAAGAAAAGCATGCTAACGCTTGTTGGGGAATAAACTCAGCAGTCACTCTAATATCACACATTTTTCCAGCCTCCAGCTCCACCTCCATCTTCTTTTTCTGCCTGGGACGAGTGGGCTCCTGGCCGGTACCCGGAGGCCCCACCTTCCCGGGCGTGGTGGGGACCAGCCCTGCTTCCCCTGGGCAGAGATGTGCTCAGGCTTCGGGATGCGCTGACTCAGTGATGCACGGCTGATTGCGAGCGGCAGTTTCAGCCAGCTCCAGCTAGTGTATAATATGCATTTACCGACACACAGACACAACCACAAACTCCTTTTATAAATGGATTCCAGAGCCCGGCCAGCAGCGAGCTGGCTTGGGCTGAAGCCTCACACAGTGCAAATGAGGGTACGTGGGAGGCCTGAGCAACGATGGCCTTTGCGCTCCCACAGCTTGGGTCAGCTGAATTCTCAGAGAAGCCCCATTCCTCAGCATAATCGAGAGATGCTCAGAGATGGCTCTAATTAAAACAGATTGTCACGGCCCCAGGGAGGCTGTTTCATGGAATGGAGTTCAGGGGGACCTAGGGAGGCTGGAGGAAAAACCCCTTTCTCTTCACCTATTCTAAGATAATAATATATGCCCTCAAAGGATCCACTTCTCAAAGGTATTCCCCAAAAGGCAACAGATTCTAGTTCCTGCAGGGTGAGCCCTAGACCTAAGTAATCCTTGCAAGAGTCTCAAGTCCTTGTTTGAAAGCAGCTCATTCCCCTTCCCAAAAGGAGTTGTTCAAGCTGACTTGCTGCTCCTCTCAAACAATGAGGCAATGTCCCCTGAGAAGAGAGGGTGTCTCTTGCATAGACAAGTCATTCCAAGACTGCTGGGACCGATCCAAAATCAATTGAAGTACATGGCGAGTCCTTCCACTGATTCCAAAAAGGTTTGAATTAGGCCCAAACGTCAAAGCCAACACCATAAACTCCGCCTGGAAGCCAGTGAAGAGCCAAGTACCAACTCCTCAGCATCACTGTCATGTGCTTACAGCGAGATACCCAACTTACTCAGCAGGATGCTGCCTTCAGCACCGGCTCCTCATTTCCCAGGGGATTTAGCTCCCTTTACTGCATTGCAGTTCTCAAATCTTCATGTGACAAAAGCATGGATAACAGTACCAAGGTCCACAGCCACAAGGAAGGGTCACAGAACTCACTGCCAGGCAGAGATGAGAGGGGAAAAAAAAGGACAAAAATCAACAAACCAACAAAGTTTCTATACATAAGGAATGGGGTCTCGGAGCTCTCGGCCAATTATGTTAAATAGTGGAAAAATCTTTATTCCCCCACAACCAAATGGAGCAAAATGATGACACAACGGCCTCAGTGCTTTAATCAGCAGGACAAGTCAAGCCTTTTATTCCTTTGTATATTCCAGTCAATGGAAAGTTATTGCTTAATTAACCCCCTTGAATGAATACCTGATAATTAATAAACCCATATACTGTACCCCAAGGCTTTGAGTTTAAGAAATCTCTTCTGTTCAAGTATGAAAAAAGAAAACATGCTGAACTAATGGGAAATAATTCTGGTAGAAGGCAAACCAATTAGGATTAGTGAATTCCATTTCATTTAAAGTTCCAAGATAGAGAAGTAATTTATCTAGTAAATTAATAGTGTTAGTGACTTTCCTAATATATTAGCAAGTCTTTCGTATCATATTAGTGAAAACCAAGCTGGCTAATACAATAAAAGACTTATTATAAAGGTATGAAGGTTAGTAATGTGATAAGATTTTTGCATCCAATTAGTATTAAAAGCAGGCTGCTCTAAAATGGACTTTTACATTTATTTATATGATTACCAAACTTACTGTAGAGACCACAACTTTTAACTAAGCAAATTATTAATTCTCCTCAGAAATTTGGAGCTACTGTGCGTTATGTTCTCCAAACAAAACTGCATGTGGGCCTATATCTGCAGATCTGCAAGGATAACTGGCCCAGATTATTTGGTCTGGCTGCATTGTTTAGCACAACACTACAGTGGTTTTGCATTCTCCTAACCTTGGATCAGCTAGAGACTGGTCTAATCAGATACAGCAGCCTAAAGGCAAAACAATTACACTGAAATTATCATATGGAATCAAGCCAACACTCCATCTTGTCTGGTATCCTGTCTTCATCAGTTACTAGATCCTCCCACCCTTCTCTGGAGCAAGGTGAAAAATACCTGCTGCTCCGACCTGATGGAGTAGCCTACTTGTACAGGCATTTCTTCAGAGCCTAACCAGATACCGGTTTCCTGAATAAACCAGCAAGGTTTAAGTCTTTTATAAAATCCTGAATTATAAACTGCAATATTATAATGCAAACCTGTGTTAACTACACCCAACGGGGAGCTTTGCTAATGTGTCAGCGAGTTCCGGAGGTGACTTTTTCAATGGCATGAAAAGGGATCTGCTTTGGTTAATTTTAAAATGTGCTGGTTTTTGCACTGTACTATTAGACACTGTGTGAACATAGTTTTTTTTTTTTTTTTTTTTTTTTTTTTCCTCTGAGAGATCTCAGCTGCCTCCCAGTGCTGTGGGTGCAGTAGCAAAAGAGCAATTTGCCTTCAGTGCCAACTGCAACGAAGTTTGCACGTGGTGGCACACAAAAATGGAAAAAAAAACAAGAACCAAATCATTACTTTGCGACATTTACTTGATCCACTGTTGTAAAAATGGATAAAATTTTGGATCTGAATATAGTTAATGTTATTAATCCAGTTCTGAAGTATCTGCCTACATATATGGCTTTTCAGAGTGAACATACACAGACTTAGGAAAGAAAGTTTTCAGACCATCATAAAATCCCTTCTTACAGAGCTGGCAGCAGAATTGTACAGAATCAGAACCGTACACACGGGTACTAAGAAATCAATTGTATTAGAGAATATAATTGGTGCTATTTTTCATCTTTAGAGTTCCTGCAAGAGTGGCTTCCTTAGGTAGATCAAATTAGTAAAGTAGAAACAGCTGCAGTCGATTGTCCATTGTTCAGGCCGAGGTATGGGTGATAAAGACTGATCACAGTCAGGGGATGTTAATGTGAGAAGATTTACTCCTGCGCATTCCTCCGAAATCGGAGCTGTGACTGATCTGACTCATCTCGTACCCTTAAATCACTGGAAATTGTCATAGTCTGGATTTCAGACTTACGTCCTGCTATTTCACCCCCATAAAAAAAAACCCCACGGTGTCTTACACATCAGCCTGGAATTTTGCCTAACTTTGCAATTCTCACAGCCCTGTACCTCCGAGCCAGCAACAATACAGAGCAAGCACAGGTGTGTGCAGGTGAGCTGTGTGCCAGGGTTTATACTGATACATAAGGAGCTGAAAAGCTCAGGATAAATGTCACCCAAGAGGACATCATGCACTTTTTTTTTTTTTTTAGCCCTGTCCCATAAATTCAGACCAAGGGAATGCCTGGTGAAGTGCGAGGTCAGTCTTTTTAAGAACACCAAAAACTGCATGTTTTGCCCCAACATGCTCAGCCTGAGCCATCATTGAGGCAACTGCTACGGTTAAATTTAATTCAAAACCTCTACCTCTCTGAGTGTAGGAAGAATAATTATGCAAGTGTAGTAACAGGTATATTTAACTTCATAACTCATTTATTGCCCTTGTGGGGGTGAGAAGACATCCCACACCATTAAACCATGCTCTAAACATAGAGCTAGCCAAATCTGTGTGCCTCTTTTGAGAAGCATTACATCTGGATGGAGACCATAGCAAAAATTTGAGTTATTTAAATTATTTCGAGGGTGGAGGCGGAAAGGAGGAAACGGGGACAGAGGAGGAGAGTGAGGAAGTTCAAGGGAAAAATAGGAATGGAGAAGTGAACGGAATCAGAGAGGCAAGTGGGAATGTGCATGTAAGGTACCTTTTACACCTACAAGGTGTAGAGACCTTAACAAGGACAAGGTATGAGGGAGGGATGGAGGCTTGGTCACTGAGCTGGTGTGAGAGGGTCTGAGCAGATCCCCAGAGCAGGCAGTGCTGGTCACAGGAGGCACCAGCAGAGCTGCTGGAAGAGCAACTGGAGAAGGAGGAAGATTACTGCAGTGCAAGGAATTAGGGATGCTTAGGAAGAAAAAAAAAAATTACTGTCAAACCAGCACATAAAACCAGACAGCTGAAGAGAGAGGTCATGGGAACAACAAATACCAGGGTGCCTGTTGTGGCCGGGGAAAGCAAGATGATTTGATAAAGAAAATTCAGATTCAGAGGTCAAAGGGGGAAGAGTTCTTGGTGAAAAATAGGTCAAGGGAGCAGCCTGCCTTCATTATTTTACTTTTCAAACCTTTAATTTAACAGTTGCTAATGAGACACTGCACAAAATGACAGTTGTATTACCCTCCAACTCTGATGTAAAAATAGGCATAATCCCGTTTTTGTGATGATTAATGCAGTGTGAAAAAGATAATTAAACGAGGCCTGGCGTACTTTTGCTTTCTATGCCTCACTGCTACCTTCTGTGGCTCCTGCTCAATCTCCTTGAAAATCTATTAGGCTCTGCTACCACCATTTTATCACTTTCCCTGTGTTAAGTTAGACATGCCCTCCTTGAGCCTTAGACAGGGAGCAGCTCCTGGGAGGAGGCAGAGCAGGAGCAAGAGCCTTGGTGTGCCAGCACCCTGCCTGCCACCCCCAGCTCATGAGATTACCTGATTCCTGCAGAAATTCCAGCACATAAAGGTTTACTGGTAATGCTTACTCCTAATTAGCTAGTTCACGTCGTAATGGCAACTTTTACCCCTTCATCTGGTCAGAAAAACCTTTGGCAGCCAAATTCACCTTTGAAGATGATGCACTTTACCAGCTCACAGCCTGAAATCTTATTTCTGAAAGGCATGAGAGGGCAGTGGGGGACAGAGTTGTCCTGAAAACATTAAAAATACCCTGTGGAAAATATTTGCATATTTGTAGAAAATACATTTTTTTTTTAATTCTTCTTTGCAATTTTATCCCTATATTTTTCATTAAAAAAAAAAAGAAGAAGAAGAAGAAGAAGAAAAAGGCATGAAGTGTCTGAAAAAAGAAAGACTTTCATAGTTATTTTCTTTGCTGATGGCCTAGAAATTTGCTGGATTTGATCCGAAATAAACTGCAGGCAAATGTCAGCTTACTCCTGACATTGTCAGAAATGGATTTTCTTGCTTTGTGCTTCCCCATACATAATCAAATGCACATTCAAAATACATAATGGTCTGCTAGTTTAAAATTATTGCTTGATCCTACGGCTGTGGAAAAGCAGTGGAGTCAGCCAGTGTTTCTTTAGGGCACATCAGCATCAGAGGCAGGACTAGAACTGAAGACACTGCAATACCTCCCTCTTCTCCTTCCAGCTCCCAAAGCAATAAAACCTCTCTATGCTAAATTAGACTATTGATCAGTGGCTACCATTCCTAATGGACATCCTGTCTCTCATGTCTGGGATTAGGATGTTCTTTCTGCTGCTGGATAATCTTAGTACTGTACAATTGCTCTTTCTCTGCTAATGACTGACTACAGGAAGGAATATTTCCCTGTTGAGTTTTGTTTTTGAAAATCTCATCGCACAGGCTCACGTGAGGTGAGCCAGAAATGCCAATTTGTGATCTAGTGCTATCTGATCCCATTCAATCTAACTACCAGGTATTTGTTTTACTTTCTGTGAAGGGATGTTACATCACTAAACCACTATCTGCATCATGGTATGTGATACTCTGATAATTCAAGCTATCATGTCATAATATTCACTAGAAAGGAAAAGAAAAACAAAACACACACACGAAAAAAAAGCCAAACCTTTCTTCCTGTTCTGGTGATGGTCAAATGATAAGCCTGAGCTGAAAGTCAGAGCTGCCAAACTGTGGAAGCTGTTTTCTATCGGATTGTGGCCTGCAACTCAGTATACAAGATGTACTGTGGCATTATGAGAGAGTGACAGCTGCTGAAGAAACGCTGTGTTATAAACATGCAATGATGCAGTGAACTGGCAAATCCATATGGCTGGAAAAACGACAGGGAGGAAGAAGAAAAAAAGTTATTTCATAGTTTTTGAACAAAATAGATGGTGGTTTGCTTCAGCTTGTGTGCCCTAATCACAGCTTTTTCTTTAATGGAAAAAAGTTTATATTCACATATATACACACATAAATATATGTATATATAAATAAATATATATATGTAATATTATCCTAGGGGATGATCTACATGTGGCTGGAGAAGGAGAGGTGATGGTCCTGTGCAGGGCCAGGAGTTGGACTCTGTTCCTTGTGGGTCCCTTCCAACTCAGCATATTCTCTGACTCTGTGTGATTCTGTTTATTTTGTGGTATTTTCATATACTACAATATTTCTGCCTCTTATTTCTTTGAGCTCTTTGGCTGAACAACCAGTGTCTTGAATCATCCCAGTACAAACTCTTTCAGGCGCCCGCCCCCCACAAAACCTATTTGCAGTTCCCCTTTCCTTCTGTGCAGATGGATAATCTCTGCACACACACGAGGGAAAGGTCAATCACTCACTTTTGCAGTGTCATCAGTCAGGGAGGATTCTCTGTGTGTCAGAATAAATGAGCATGGACATAATGGACATGGAACATCACTGAGGGAGACCCCAAAACCACATGGAAATGTTTAAACAGTTAATATATGCCCTCATAATTGATGGATCTCAGCAGCATAAACATCCACTGCTTTTAAAAAGGCTGATAAATCCAAGTCCGTGACACGTGTTTCTTAGGAAAGCAAGTATTATGGCTTTGTGAAAAACTGAATGAGGAAATGGAAACTTGCAATCATATTCAAACCTGGCTGCCACAGGTTGCTTCCCATGTCTGAATGAAGCTCCTAATGGAGGTGGCACAGCTTCATGAGCACCGTGTGCTAATGGTGACGACACAGCCCCTCCTCAGCCCAGCCACTTTTCCTTGAGCCCTAAATACAAGATTAAAAATCCCAATTTCGTTACATGGATTTGCACTTACAGCCCAAAAGCAGATGGAAACAGAAGCTGAAGCTCGTGAGTCTGCTCTTTTGAATGGCACTTTTCCATCCACCTTTAATCAATGATGTCTGAGAAATGAAGGCTCAGTGAGTATGTAGTCCAGCACTGGCAACATTTCCCAATGCTCCATAATCATCCTCAGACTTTTATGGAGAGTTTTCTCCCTAGCGATTTTTTTTCCCTTCTCATTTAGTGCCACTATTTCAGATTTCCTCTTGCTGAACTGCTGGAGTGTCATCAGTGCATCTATATAGAGTATGAGAATATATTTGGAAAGCTTATTTCCAAGGGCCATTGGAGATGACTAACATTTTTACACTGCACAAAAGAAGAGAAAATAAATTTAGGAGCAGCAAATAGAGCCACTGTGTTATTTCCTTCCCTGTAAATAAATAACTGTAACACTTATATTCCAATCGTGGAGCTGGGCATCCAGCATCTTTGTGGGGAAGGAACATAAATGTTCACCCAAGACATTGACAGTGAGGGCTTAAGACAGCACAAATTATAGGGAACATGAAAGAAGCCCTGCTTCCCTTGAAGACACCACCTGTTTAAGCACCTGGGGAAAATTATTCATAGCACTTTACCACTACACAGACAATAAAGATCCTATGGAAATGTCTTTGTTTAAAATCAACATTTATGGCCCAGATTTCATAGAAGGCTATGTAAATCCTAACTGATGCAACAAATGCAAAATGACATCCTTAAAAACATGGGCCCTGCACATCAGCCTCCAGCACAAGTCAAACCATTTCAGCTTTAGAATTTCATATTTTAGGAGCTGAGGCCCAAGACCAGAATTTTCTTCCCTCTAATCTTCACTCTGGGTTGCTTCACCTCAGTACGTATTTGTATAATGAATTTTTCCCTGTACAGAACTGCCCTCCTCAGCTGAATACCTATCAACTGAAAGGTGGGAGCAGAACCCACTGGCATTCCTCCTAATGCTGCCACTCGGTTCTGTGTCCTTGTCCAAGTTACTAGAGATCTGATCCCATAAGAGCAACCAAACCTTCTGTAGTTGGCCCCCCTCCCTCTGCTGTGCAGATGGATATTCTCTATATTCACCAGGAAAAGGGAGCCAGGAGACAGACAACAATCACAGGAGAGCCCAGGTGATGTGTGTCCTTACATCCCTACCTAGGAAACACGTTCAAGCCTTCATCCCTCCGCATTGTGCTTGATTTTCCTCTCTGCAGAATGAGAGCCGGGGTATTTTATATCATGTTTGATCACAGTAATAATTTAGAAGCCTTATGATGCTTCCACGGAAGCTTAAAATATTATGTTTAACAAGTATCCCATAATTTAATTTTGAACAATAAATTTTACAGTTACCTTGCACTGCTTTGATTTGTTTCTGAGCCCTGTTTGAAGATCTTCTGAAACCGATTAACGTGTGTTCTCCACCAGTCTCATACTGACTCTTTTGTTGCTGGCACCTTTTGTGAATTAGGATTTTACCAAGGTGGAGAAAGGTTTCAGATGTATTTAGTCCACGTCACCACACAGCAGATGTGGCCCATTGCCCAGATGTTTTAGGAAGGTCTTGTGCTGCAGAGGACCGCACGCTCCCAGGTGGAAAGGATTTAAGCAGCAGGAGGAATGCAGTCAAGGCACTTCCAACCCTTCCCTGAATCATTTTAGAATCCAAGTAGAGTTGTTTGGTTTTTTTTTTTTATACAGAGGGAACAGAACTGTGGGGTGTAATAGGAGCAAAGATTCCTTGTCTGCTTGACAGCCACCACTGTGGTACCTGACCTGTGGCACACGATGCCATACAGTAGAGCTCACACTTTCCGTAACACTCCTTTTCAGTCACGTAGGAAGCCTGATGACTTTTGTCTGCTTTCTAAGCTGAGGAAAATACCAGGAACTGTCCTCTCCCCACCCCCCACTTCCTTTAAAGAAACCCCAACAGTCTTCACAGAAATAGGAAATGACTGTTACCTTCAGGCTGTGGGATTTTAGGTTATAGCCTTCTTTCTCCTCTGTTTAAAAAACTGACTTTCTTCCATTTCTTTCTGCTTCAGTCTTCCAACCCTATTCGAATTGAATCTCCTCTTTCCTTTTGGTCCCACTTCTAACTCAAGAGTGCTTCAGTCACCACAGAGGAGATGCCAACAGACATGACAGGAAAAGAGACAAAGAAATGAGTGCAGTCAAGTTTTGTTACTTTTATTAAAAGATGAATTCTCCCTCTCAACTATTGCTTCTTGAGAAGGAGAAAAGCTCATGAAGAGACAGGGAAAATCTTTCACCTGGCCAGAGCAAAAGCTTTGAGAACTGGGTGAGTGGGTTTACAGTGGGGTGAAGAGTTTGTCCCTGCTTTGCTGAAGCATACATGGATAATCAGGCTCTCAGAGCTCTTGCTACAAAAACAAGAGCTGCTCCCTTGCCACAATATAAAGGAGGACCGTGTGGCTTCACCAGAGCAATATTCACAGGGCTAGGCTGCTTATGCAAGGAGAAAGCCACCATTCACAGAGGCTGCTGTCATAATTTTATACAAAGGGACTAAAAAGAGGAATCAAGACATAAGAAGTCGCAGTCTTTTGACTTTTTTTTTTCCATTACTTTTTCGCTGAGTAAAAATAAGTCCTTAAAATACTATCTAAGAAATCAGGCAATCGTTTAATACTACTTGCAGTGGAAGAGTTTCACAGTACTTGGTTGAGGATACAATCTGCCCTGGCAACAGTTGGGGCTGGTTATTTTTCCAAATGAATGAAAACACAGATACAAGCAGGAGTTACTGCAACTGCTGCTGCCTCATTTATCTCTGCAGTCAGGTTGCTACTGGTACAAGTGCTCAGTTTTATACAGGAAACACAATTGCAGGTGCAGAACTTCAGGCTCCTGTTTACACCCACCAGCGGGAAGCTCACCTTCTTAAATACATCTGTCTATGTGCAAAGCACTGGAGAAATTGCCATAATAATGATACCTTCCCCCAGAGCATACATAAATATTACAATGCCCCTTCTGCAGAGAAGAAAGTTAGTGCAGGAGTAAAAAGTACATCACTTCAGGTCACAGCATCGGAACAAAACAGCCAGAGGGATTTAGGGAGCTCCTGCTTCTTAAGACCGTGCCTGCTTCTCCGTTTTAACTTGCTTTCAAAAAATTAATTAAAAGAATGGAAAACTTTACAGAAACCCACAAAAAGCTTTAGTGAATCTATTGCATATTTGTTTTTCTGCAGTTGCCAGAAGGTCTTTCGGTCTCCTTGTCATTTTGCACCATATGACCTAAGTAACACTGATATTTATTGCTCATTTTCATTTAGCTCTTTGAAGACCAATCCACTTAATGATCAGAAACCTCACACAATTTAGCAGATAACATCACTGCAGAGACTTGTTGGGAAGCTTTAATAAGTAAGATGAATACTAAGAGGTGGGCTGGGGTGATTGCTGTGTTTAAATCCTCCACGATAAGAATCAGAGTCATACCTGCCCATTCTTGCTCTGTGATTACAGAGACAGAGCAGTTCAAGTGGACACAAATTCTAGGGGAAGTTGTCACAGTGCCTACCTCAAGCACTTGTGAGACACATGATAATAATGCCTGCCCTCACTGTCACTTGTGTGTAGCCCCACAGAGCTTCTCAGGCAGTAGGTGAATCCTGATACCTCTGATCTGCAGACGGGAAAACCACAGTGACCCCAGGCCCAGCAAGCCCCTGGCACTCCCTGCCACGTAAGGCACATGCTGGAGCAGCTGAGCATGGATACCCTCCCTCCATCCTCCCCCAGCACCAGTTTGGGGTCCAGGCTGCTTTGGAGCAGGGAATTTCATAGACCACATTCAATAGGTAGCTGACACAAGAGCTAATGGAACCTGAATGAGGGTCACATTTCTGGATATAAAAACACCTAAGGGTGTAAAAGAGAGTATCACAGATTATAAAAGGAAGCATAAAAGGGTACTGCCTGTACACACAGGCAGTGAAACTCAGTAACTTGTTCAAGGTCATGCAGGAAATCTGTAGGAGAGCAAAGAGAATGTGGTTCCTCCTAGTCCTTACTTCATGTCCCAACAGCTGGACACGGCTCTGTGACATGTGGAAATACGCCTTTAGTCCCACAGCAAAATACTTCAAATTACAAACTTCCTACTGTCCTCTGAGAGTGTTTTATTTGTGGAAACTTGGGAAAAAAAAAACCAAAACACAACAGTCTCTGTATAATAACAAACATGGAAAGTTGTTTTCTTGTAAAATTGTAAATAAAGCAGTATTTATATTATTGTTATAATCTTTCTGGTCCTCAGTGACAAGGTGACCCCCGCTGATGCACGGAAATGGAGCAATTAATGAGTAATGGACCGTTTCCTGATATGCAGATGCTGCTGCCCATCTTTTGTTCTCAGATCTTCAGGGACTATCTCTTATCACAGGGCTTTTCCCCTATGGAGAAACACTTGGAGGTTGCTTTAGGTAACACAGCAATGGGTAATTTTCAAAGCCAACTTAAATTAAAGAGTCTTTTCAGCAGTTTTGAGTGTGCCATTAGTGAATGACTGCATAGGTAAATGATTTGACTCTTTCTCAAAGCATTTTAGGGTTAGAAATTCTTGGGTATGAATTGCGATTCATTGCCTACCAGAAAAGGCCAAATCCTAGGGTTTTTTGTTTGTTTGTTTGTTTCTGGGGATGTTCACCTTCTATACACAAACAGATGGCATTGGAACAACAGGTCTCTGTGCACGAGGCAGGATTTTTTGGATATGCAGTTCTCCAGCAAGCATAAAACAAAGTAAAACCAGATTGAAAACTTTCATTACCCAGCAATGCAAGTCACAACAGCAGGGTTAAATCTGTTTCTATTTAGACAATATCTGGAACAGCATTTTATTATACAGTCTGTAAAGCACTGCCTGTGCATGGGTGGAAAGTACATTGTCTCCTGAAATAAAGAACTGGGGCAGGATTGTTTGGAACTTTCTTTTTTTTTTTTCTTCTTATTTTTCTTCAACCATAAATACAAAGTAACCATTTCTCCATAACATTGAACTCTTTGTGGCCTTCCTATAAACAATAAAAGTATCCAAAAATAAACATCTACTTAGAATAAATATTAACTCAGAGGCCTTTAAAATATGAAGAAAATAGTCTCTGCAATATCATCTCTTCCCTGATAATGCAAAAGCCACCCCATGGGGTTTGAAACTGAGGGATTTCAAGGCTTCAGGGTGTCTTATGATGCTCACTCTGAGCAGGCTGAATGCCAGGCTTTGTGAAAGGCTCTGTCTTAAAAGACAGAGTCCTAATCGCTTTCAACTTTTCTAATTCTTCACATTCCTTCCTAGCAAAATAACCGCCTGCCTTATAATGGCAGAAACATTTGGAGACTAAAAGAAACAAACAAAAAGTAATCAATTTTCAAGGTCCACTTGCAGACGGAGGAACTGTTTATGAAGCACTTACTGTTCAGTTGCAGGAGAAAATCTCATCTTAATGGCAAAAGGGGAAGCATGGAAATACTGGAGAGAGGTTTTTTTTGGGCGGGGTGGATGTGGGGGTAAAAAATCTCCTGCTCTATAATTCAGATCATTGACTTTTCCAGCAAAGTAGATCCCTCATCCAAGGAAACAGGAGTTTTCAGCTGTGTGGAGCAGGGAGTGGGTGCTACCACCTCTCATACGAGACAGACCATGTTTTTTGTCCTCGAGGGGGTCAGTTTAGCTTGTAAAAACATCCCTGGTTTCACACTGGCCAAATCCCCACCGTATGAACAGAGCTCACCCAACTGCCTGAGTGCTTCTCCCAGGACAGTTTTGGTTTCTGAACCAAAAATCTCCTGCTGGGTTCTGGCTCACCATACCTTACACATTTCCCACTGACAGAGGAGAAGGAACGGAAATTTCAAGCTGATCTTTCTACACAAGGCCTTTTCTCAGCTTTTCTCCCTGTTTTGCGCAAAACTTGGCGTGCCTCTTGCAGGAGGAGCTCCTTGACATGGCCTTGCACCACTCCCAGCTCCACACACCCTGCACTCCCAGTCAAAAAAGACTGACACAACATGGAAATGCTTCTGATTAAAACCTCTGGATTCTCCAAACTCTACTGACCGTGCTTCAGATCATAGCCAGTCATTTCTCCAAATTATTCCAGCTCCTGCCAGGAGGTTATATGTTGGGTATTTTCTTGGCCTTATCATCTCTTGGGTCTGGTTTTGATCTTTATCTTCTACAGTAATATTTTAAAAATTAAAAAAAAATACAACAGCTTTTATCACCTTAATTTAAAAGTAAGACCTGCTTTTCAGTTCCAGTTAAATAATTCATTTAAATCTTGCCAGAGATGTTGAAAAGCTAATATGTACAGATGAGAAGAAACCTTTCTAAAATTATGAATGGAAAACATCCAGTCTTTCCTGTTATGTTTATAGTTTTCCCCTTAGAGCATAACATTAAAATTACGGGCTCTCATGTGGTATAATTTGGTTACGTTCCCTAAAGACACATGAAAGTAGTCCCAAAGGAACTACTTACTTCGGTGAGAATAGAAGGTGCTGAGTCCATCACTCAGGAACATTTATTTTTTGGTTATTAGTGGGTGGCAATATTGGTTTATTGCCTAAATCTCCCCAGATCATCCTTCCATACAAATCGAGCAGGAGTCAGGTGGGGTGGTCCAGCTCACATGCCACTCTTACATGGAGGTTTCATGTTTCTAGGTCTTGGGGTCCATCACCTCTGCGTGCACAGAGGAGTTGTGACAGCTAAATATGTCCTCCCCACACTACGGATGAGGTGAGAGGACTGGCACAAATGGAGAACATCCATGAGTGAAGAAGGACCAGAGCTCAGCTCTTCTGTCTCTGAACAGCAGCAGGGAAACCACAATGACAGAACTAAGTACGTTTGCTTGAGGGCTCTGAAAAACCTGATCTGCTGCTGGAGAGCTGCTGCAGACCTGCCATGAGCATTTCCCTGCCCACATCCAGCTCCCTACTGTCACCCTGTCCGTGGCTGAGGAAGAGCTGGCCTGCACTGCTGCTGTAGGGCTGTGCTACCCTGCTTGGTTGAGGGCAACAATTGCAGATGCACAACAACAGGAAGAGTCCAGAATAAACACATTAAGTATCTTAAATTTGCAAGTAAGTGCACAAGCTATTAGGCACTGATACAGCACAACTGATAAGTTCAGTGGTTAACTTTAAACATACAAATAATACCACTAAATTCACTTTAAAAACATTATGTTGCATGCTTAACATGAAGCTTATGCTTAAGTGCCTGACTGATTAATCCTCTCCCTGTGTACTTCATGTTTGTTTGGGGTCACTTGGTGCCATCTTACACACTTGGCAAAAGCACAGACAATAAAAGAATACAAAGGAACCAGTTTTCACACACTGGAAAGGTAACAGGTAAGTGTCCTAGGAATTGTTTTCTCATTAAATATGACATCCAATTTCAATCACCACATTAATGGACAGTTTATCACCTGAGAAGCTGAACATTCAGTTCTCAAGGCATCACAGGTTCTGGATGCCACCTCTGTTCTGCCAGCCCTTAGTGGAGAGGCATATGCAGTAAGTATTTTTTTGAAAATTTGTGTACACCCTCACTGCAGCCGTTAAACCAAATAGTCAGAGATAAAAGAGTCGTTTTGTTTAGCTGGGTATTACACATTACACTTTCATGGTCTTCACGTTTTAATGGTGAGTTTTGTCAGCTTCATAAATTGGTCCATCGTGAGTAGGCAGAAGACTTAGGAAGCAGCAGCTCTTTGGCATTGCCCTTGGGTTTCTGCTTTGAAATAGCTCTGCTAAAACTGTATAGATTTGAAATGTGATGTGGTAGGGGACAAGTGTGAGCAGGTTAGGGTTTTTTTTATAGATTCACTCTGGAAATGAGGAGTCAAGGAATTAATTATCAGTGCAAAACACGAGGTTTTCAGTGGATTGCACTACCTTGATAGGCAGAAACTATTCCTAGTGATTTGTTCACTGTCCAATCTACACCACTTTTCCAGTAATTTTGCTTTAAGGGCTCTTCACATTTGTCACTGTAACAAGAACTGGTTTCTAACTAGTACCCCACTTTTCATGCCACCACTACCATGGAATTTCCACAAGTATGAGACAGGATGATTTTTAACTTGCTTTACCCGTGCAAGGGAGTACAAATCTTATGTACAGGCAGATATGAGTTCCCAGCTCCTGACCTGACAAACAAACATCCCATGTCAAGGGATAAGTCTCAGCTCTGTCACCTTGCTTGCTGCTATAGGTGAACTGATACAGATGAGCTGAGGATTCCTCGCTTTCCTGAAGAGAAGAAACTGTGACCCATACAGTGATTCTCCTCTTGCTGCATGGAAACCCTTACCCAGAGCTCAGTACAAAGGTTTAACCAAATTCTTGTAGCTGTTTCTGAAGAGTTGGTTATGAAATCCAGTAATTAGCTGCAGAAGCTAATGGTTGATACTCTGTTAAATAAAAAGAAAACAAAATATTTTAATCATCTGTGTTGCATGCTGCTTTAAATGTATATTCAAATAAAGCATGTATCTTATTGAACACATTCAATGCCAGGCCTTTCAGATTCAGTATAAATAATTAGATCTCCCTCTCTTTAGAAAAAATATCAGTAGGGAAAGCTTTAAAAATATTTTCTTATGATACAGTGCTATTTCTTTAAATAAAGGGCTTTGGTAGTTCTGTGAGGCAGTTAGCTTGGCACCATTAATACAGAATACAGTCTATCAGCATTTAGTGAACTCTCCATGACCCTGGTGGAAAGTAACTCCTTTAGCTTATACTTATGAAAAATATTATTAAAAAACGCTGTTGAAATGTAAGCATCATTTCTAGTCAGTGTTAAACCGGAGTGCTATTGCCAGCTCCATCAACCATTTCACCAAAGATGGGGAGCACTCATCTTATTTTCTCGGGGATGTAGAGAAACTCCGGGAGATGGAACTGGGAGCTTCCCAAAACACCTCAGTTGTCTCCCCTACGCGCACTCACAAATTTCTCTTCAATTTGAGATTTCACTTTTCAGCAGAAATCTTCTAAAATTGGTCTATTGTGGTAAGTTTTTTAATTTACCTGTTTTGCACCAGAACAACGAGCGTGGGCTGTGCACATGAGTATGTCCTGATGTGCCAAGACACGGCCTTTGAAGGTCATGGCTCCTCCCTTGGAGCAGGGCACCCTGGTCAGGAAGGATCTGGGAGAGGAAGTCCAGGGCTGTGTCTGCTCTTCCTGCCTTGTGGAGGAGGAAATTTTAATACTTCTCTGCCAACAAAAGACAGTAAATGATTTCTTTTTGTCACTCAGACACACAGACCTTTGGCTCGCTGAGCTAACATTGGCAACGCTCTCCGCGGGGTTATGTCTGCATGTAATGGCCAACACGGAGTACACGAGGTCATGTAAGAATATGATCCCTTTGGAGAAGCAATTTGAGGTGACTTTTTTTGCATGGTGTGCAGCTATCCAGGTCCAGATCCACAACACTACATGTGCCCAACTAAGATGCCTGCATTAGGATATTTGTTACCTTGTGCTCCCTGCAGAACCAATGGCTGGGCAGAAACCCACGGAGGACAATTGCATTTCCCCAGGGTATCCCTGGGAGTGCCTGTCTCTCCCAACTGAATATATAAGGGAGTTTATATGCCTAATTTAGACTCCTAATTTAGATATTTCATTTAATCCAGGCCTTAGCCCGAGCTCTGGCAGTTGTGAACAGAACTCAAGAAGCTCTCACAAGCTCCTTGTTTGTGTAACCTTCAGGAAATACATCTGGAGACAGGGGCTGAGCCCTCAGCCCACAGCACCAGCACTCAGTGTGGACAAAGCGCACAAGGATTGTCTGAACCATCTGTGTCAGAAAAAGGGGTTTTCCACGTTTGGAAGAGGGCCACCACTAGAAGCTGAACCTGGCCAGACCAGTTAGCAACATTTTCATGATAAACTAGGCAGTGCATTTCTTGGGCCACTAGCTGATTATAATAGCTATGAAATTACCCAATTTTAGTTCACCACGTCAATAAAATTTATACGAAAATACCACCAGAATCTTGGCCAGCATATGGATAACTGTACGAAAGTACAACCCAAGCCAATGTGACAACCATTTAAGAGGACTAACCTCTGTCATACGGTTTTCATTTTATGTGCATGCTATACAAACACAACCACCACAAATATGCATTACAGGCTGCCTGGGACTCACTGCTGAGGTGAATTAGCACTGTAGTCTGACCTGTTGAAAAGTTTAACCTTTGACCTGCCAGGCAATGGCGGTTGCAATTTGCAAGCCATTCTTGTGTTGAGTGGCTGAAAACATACTTATTTACTCGTGTAAAGCCATAAATGAAATGGGTTGGGTGAGCTCAGCCTGCTTCCCAGTCCACAGACCATGTCGCAAAGTACTACCACATGTTCAGCAAGTAATTCAGCATGAGGACTGAACGCTACTACATTGTGACCCAAATTCACTCTTCAGAGAAAGCAGAGCTTCTTCTAATCTGGAGCGAAAAGAAGAGAATTCAAAGTGACTTCCTCTCTCAGCAGCTTCCTACTATGCTTCCAAGAAACAGAAATTCAAAGAAATAGTTTGAAAATCAGTCATTTGCCCTCATGAAAAATCTGCATTAAGCTTATAGCTTGAGAACTGAACTCCTCTCTGGTATAACCTCACTGGTGGAACTGTCTTTAGTAGTGCATTGCCTCTTGTTGCCCAGTGATGAGTGTCAGCTTTGTAGGGCAAAGCATTAATTCACTCACTTTTCCATCTCATCTGCAAAGGCTGCCAGCGGTGCCGTTTAGGATTAACTGCAGAGACAAGAGTTGGGAGGTGGACAGCAACGTCATTTCCTACTCAAGGGTTTTGCAAGGTTTATCACTTATCAGTTTTTTGAAAGATGCATCGTTTCGGGATGTGAAGTTCTCCCATGCTAGACCTGCTCTTGCCTATCAAATGAAGCCAAATCAGAAGATAACCCAGGTTTAGCAAACTGGATGTTTTGTAATGGAGATAGCTGGATAATAACTATTTCTAGATCAAAGTCAGTGACTAGGCGTTGCTCTTGGCTTGTTGGCTTTTCTGTCTGACTGTATAACCACAGGTAGGCTTGAGTTGCAAAATTCAGATCAGGATGCAAACTCCATAATTTGGGAAGTTGCAGGGACCTGGAATGGTTCACAGAGAAGTGAGGCAGGAATCAGGATGCTCAGAACCAGGTCTGCATTTGAATTATGGCCAGCCTGACTACATGTTGCAGTGCTGGTCCTTCTTCAATCCCAGGGCACATGCAATTGCATCCCAGAGGAGCTTTCTGATCAGTCTAAAGCCCCATTTTGGGGTTTATTCCCCTCTTTTCCCTGTACTTACACCTATAAGCTTGCACAAGCAAAAAACCCCTATCACAACATGCTTTCATTAAAGCAAAGACTTCTGACTTTTGCTTTCTATTTTGTTCTTGTCTGATTATTCCTTGTCCTTTCATGCCTACAAGAATAAAAGAAGTTAAAAAAAAAAAAAAAAAGAAAGCTTTACAATATATATTTACAGTGCTTCAGTAAAGACATAGACAAAAGGGTTTATTTTTCTTTTACTTCAGGAGCTTTACATTATCCAGAAAAAGCTCAAAAGCCCTGGATGAGCCAGGAAGGGTTGAGGAGGGATGTGAGGGAACAGCGCACTATATATATTGCTGCTCTTCACTGCTGTCATATACATACCATAGGCAGCTGCAGCTCTACAAGTTTTAGGTTAAAATGGAACACAAACCCTGGGATATATCAAAGAATATGAAAAGATGACACAGCAGGCAACAGGGATAGAAGAGGGTGGAACAGAAAATGGATGTACAGGTTTGGTTTACTACGGTTGTAGGCACACTGAAGCATTCACAGCCCACGCTGGTACTGAGACCCTGCTGTTGTTTTTCTGAAATTGGGGTAAACAATAATAGTAGTAGCAAAAATAATAACAGCAACAATAAAAATAGCACCATCATTCCAGCCCGTGTGACAACCTCCTCTCTGGATATTGTTGAGAAGAGCAAGACCTGTTTAGAATAAATTTTAATGAAAACCCCTTGGGTCTAAAATTGCAGTCTGCGGAAAAACTAATCTTGGACAGAATCCATGTCACATTCTTCCCCCATATTTCTCAGTTGGTTTCCGTGGTGCATATCAGCATTTGAAACAATATTATGCTAATGTTAGGGTCATATTTGTTCATTATGAAGAAGGAAGCAGATTTCCCTAGAAGAAGGAAACCAGTATTCCCCACTGGTTGAGAGCCTGCTACGATAGCTCTGCAGTCAGAGCCTGGCAATAATTACACCTTGGGTTTTGCGGTCATTTTGGATTGGTGTGAACATGATAAATGACACGTTTTAATTTGAACTATTGCTCAGCAGGCCTGTTCAGGTAGGCAATAATTCACTCGAGCAGGCAATAAACCTGAACAGGTAATAGCCCACACTTTGAAGTATGCCAGCAAACTCTTTAGCAACAAAATAAATATGTACATGAACTTCCGCCATAAATTGTCTTTGGTGAGGCAGAGCTAGTAAGAGTTTCAGAGCTGGCTTTTCAGGTACTCATGAGGAGCGCAATGAGTCAGTGGGCAGATCCTACTACTGCATTAATTCTTTGAAGCTGGACTAACAAACTGGTCCAACATCCACTGAAGGCAGTAGGAGCCTCCTGTTCAATGAAGGCAGGGTGACTAAGCTGGTCGGGCACTTCAGTCCTTTTACTAATGTAAGTAAATTTCCTTCCCACGAACCACAGATTCATAAATGAGCTCATTCCTCTGCAGCTGTGCAAAGTGCTAAGATGCGGCATCCATGTGCAGAGTAGCTTTGCTACAGCTTGGAAGAGATACAGGAGGGTCCAAGCAGCTCTGATCCTCCACGCTGAGGAAAGCTGCTGGCAAACCCCATGGCTTTCCAACAAGGTTATTTGTCAGACATTACATGACTTTAATATTAAAAATACAACATTTTCGACCTTTGGGCAAACACATGCACTGCTTTAGTTACTTAAAACAACATATTTTGAGGCAAATGCCTCCAGACTTGCTGGTAACATGTTTCCATTACTGTGAGATGCTTTTGTAAAGAAAAGAAGAGGGGCCTTGGTTATCTTTTCTTTTGGCTTCCAGTTGATCTTTATTATAGGTCCCAATCTATAGTGTTATCACTGATTACCCTAATGCATGTTAACTTTTGATAGGAGGGGAAAAATAATTCAGAGTAATATGACTCAAGTCGACTTGTTTAAGGTTGGTGTATGTGAAACTCTTTTGCCTTCTGCTTTATAATAAACAAGGGAAAGAATTCAAATTCAGAAGGAAAAAACAGCGACAGATTGAATGGAAAGAGACAGTTTATCATCAACTGATGACGGTTGTGAGTCCAGATTGTTCTGCTGCCCAACCATGCTTTGCCACCAGAGCAGGGCTATTTTGAGACACTTCAGCCCCTGAGACAGTGTCTGATGCAGGATTATCCCCCACCTGTTTACAGGAAAGACTCCACCAAATCATGAAGGATAGGGCAGGATGTGCCATCAGCCTCTGGTTGGGAAGAACCTTTCTGTGGCCATTCACCACGAGGACATAACTTTGTTTCCTCAGTGAGGATCATTTACCTTTAGAAACACACAGAAAATTAATTTCTGGGCTGGGCTTTGAATCCAGATTTACATTCTTTTCTTGCTTGAAGTTGCCTAGTTCTGTCATTCTGGTTTGATCCATCCCAGGAACAAGATCCAGCAGCTTCCCTCAGATGCAAACCTGGACCTGAAAGCCTCCCTTCTCCCTTCCCACACCATCTGGGAGATGGGATTTTCCATCTTTTGTTAAAATAGTTACAAAAGGAGGAAAGGGTTGAGGGCAGTTCACCACGTTTATTTCACTTGGTATGTGTTTGCCTTTGCTTTAACACAGGCTGTTTTCATGCCAAATGACAGTTTCTATTTGTTCCCCCACCCCCATTTTTTGTGTAGCTTATGTAGAACATCTGGTTTTAAAAGTGTCGCAATTTCTAAACATATTCTAATGCTCTTGGGATCAGAATATCAACAACTGTCTATTGCGGTAAACCGCATGTCTGGAAAACATTCCTGCAAACTGAGTTCTTAAATAAACATAAAGCATCTATAACACATAATGCAAAGCAACATTCACTCGTAAACTCAATATTTAGACCAGATGAGGTGCAAAATATGTTTTCTTCTGGGCTGGGACATCATGATTTACAATAACACTGACGGGTTTTTCGTTGTATACAAGAGAGGGCAGAGGTGTGGCACGCAGATCGGAGCCTTCCCTGAAGTGCTCATCCTGCATTCAGCTCCCACCTCGTGAGATTTTCTTGCTCCAGTTGGAGATGGGAGACCAGGGGTACGTCCTCTGAAAAATTCCTACTGTTATTAGAAAGTGGAAATTTAAAAAGGAACTGTAAATTACCGACGGATTAGACCCGCCTGTATCTGATAACCCTGACCATCTTGTGTAATATCTGCATCTGTGCAAATTATCTGCATACATGTGTCTGAAATCCAGAGGCAGTTCAGAGATAGTGCAAAGATTAAATAAACTGAATAGTACAGTGAAAAGAAAATTGCAGTAAATTGGTCTGAGTGGGAAGATTTTGTTATTTTCAATCATTATTATTATTATTTATAGGGTGTGGAAAGCAGAACCATAAGCAACTTTATATGCAGTCATACTTTAAAAAAAAAAAATGGTTTCACTTTGAAAATCCCCTCCATGCTAATTTCAGAAACAAATAATCACTTCAAATTACTTTTTAGGAGTTTTGATGAAGTTAGTTGACTGAATATGAAAAAGCTGAAAACTCTTTAAACTATTGCTAAATGCCATGAATATATTTTGATTATTCTTCCAGATTGCTGTTTCTTAAAAACATTACCTTCTTCCTCCTAACAAGAGCACCAAATACCTTCTCCCAATTAATTCTTTAAGAACTTCTACTCTAAATTTAATGCAAAGATGCTCTATAAGGAGAAAAGATGAATACATACGCTTAGGCTGATGCAATTACATCTGAAAGTTACTGAGAAGTCCAGTGAATCCACCTCCAGTGGCATCTCAAAGTTAAGGTTTATCAAGGGAAAACTGAAAAATTAAGTCAAGCCTTATCATTTAATTTCCTAATATTAAAAAGGGGTGGATTTTTTTTTTTTTTGATGATTAACATCTGGAGTTATGTAAAGTAAGATAAGAGCATTAGAACATCTCACTTCCTTGCATGAAGATCATCTCATCTCTTCACCAGTATGGAGATGAGAGCCTCCACCCAAATATCCCATTAAGCAACTGAAGACATTTTGGCCCAAAACCTGCACGTATCAGGATGGAAACACCTCCCTTGTGTGTTCACCATTGGAAATATTCTGCTGCATCTGAATGATTACTGGGGAACAGATCCTGCTTGCTTTGAAGACTGAAGGCCTCTTTGAGGTTGGTGGAACTTCAGGTCTCAAAGGAACAAATGCTCAGGTTCTATTCCCCTCTTCCCGTTCCTCTATAATAAATTCAAAGTTTTGCATTGCTTGTGTGGGTTACTGGGCTGACCTGCTGCAACTGAAGCTCACTCTCCTCTGAAGCTCAAACAAAACGGTCTCTAGAAGGCTGAGCCATTTTCAGCTTACTGGAAGCGAGTAAAATTTTAACGAATCAAACGGAGTGAGAAAGGCTCACCGTTCAGCTGAGCATGTGCCAAGCCTGAAAACAACGGTGCTCTAACGCAAAGGGGATTTGTGCCAACCTGCAGGGACTTCCCAGTCATGGAACCCCTTTGGGATTTACCAGTGTAGCGTGGCTGGGGACATCCAAGCAGCTCAGCTTCTTGCTCCCGCGAGTGACGCTGGAGGAGCGGCGCTGTGAGCATTGACAATTATCCGCCTGGCATCACCCCCGACAGAACAACTGCTTTTTGCCAGCTCTAATCACTCCACTATGCACCTCACCTTCTTGAATGAGAGGTCCTCATTCAAGCATGTAGTTTATTCAAAAACACATGCTGCATTCATTATGGCTGAATATTAACGAACACCTTGAATTCTTGGAGCATTATTAGTATCAGGTCTCTTGGCTGCTGCTAGGACAGAATGCCTTATGGGAAGTTTGATGCCTGGCCAGCACTCATATTACAAAGCATACACATCTTTCTTTCAATATATTGAACAAGTCACTCAACCTTACATATCATCAAAGTACTTCCTAAACATATGTGTTTTCCCAAAATGTTTGCGTTGGGATTGCAAAGACTCTGGAAAACTCCTTCCTTTTCCAGAAGCTGGAAAACAGGGATTATTTTACTGAAAGTTTCAAAACTTATTGTTTCATAATAATTTTTTTCTCAGGCTTTTAGCAGTTTTGATGAAATCCTGTAAGAAAACATAAAGGGTAAGCTCCTACCAGGACAGATCAGAGCTTAGATTTTGTTGTGTCCTCATGCTTATGGCAAGTTTTAGTGTATTGTAACCAGCTCAGAACTAGCAGGATTTTCCAGGAATCTGAACTTACCCATAGGATAGTTTGCATGCCCTTCGTTACTTGAATACTTGAAAACTTTGCAAATTGTTGTGTCTTGATATACAACTTTCCTGTGGAAAGACAAAAAAGTTTTTCATATTTATAAAGGCTGTCAAACAGTCATAAGTGTTCAGTAAAGAGGAAGTCTGAAGTTTTCTGATAGCAGAAGGTGGACCATCTCAGTGGCATCCTGCCTCTGAGATGGTTCTACACATAAATAAATAGGTTGCTCTACACATAAAATAAAACCTCATCTTACTGAGAGAATCAGTAAGACGATATCACACTTCTTCCAAGTATTATGTCTTTGGCATCATATGGCGAGTAAGATGGAAATAAATGTTTCTGCTAGTACTCATAAGGTATAATATTTAATATTTATTATTTATTCTCAAGGGTCATAGACATGGATATCTCACACCAGCTGGGACCAGGGTTCTCCCCAGTTTCCCTTCCACCCTGTTGCAACTCATTCCACTGACCTCAAGGACTGTCTCGTACCCTCTGCAAAGATGGCCAGCTGGCCCACCAGTGATCCCTCTGGGCTTGCTGTAACCCTCTGAAACAATGACGGAGAGCACTCAAATCAGACAACCCTTGTGTGTCCCTAGAGCAAGAAGACAGCATTTTTGGAGAGTTCAGATGTTCACCATCATGTAAATTCTGCAGGGCAAAGTCTCTTATCCAATTTCCCCGTGTCACTTCAGAGTTTGCATTGATGCAAAGGGAGTCATTTCACCAACCACAACACATAAAACTGGAAAGGATCAGTCCAACTCTGCTATTTAACTGAAATAAGATATAAGTGAGCAGAAGAGATGCTTCTATAAAGAAACCAACACATGGATTTTGGATAGGATTAGGCACAAATGTCCTTCTGCTTTTATAAATATTGACAAAAGGAAACAGGAAGATAGGTCTGTCCATAAAGAGGAGGTCTATTAACCATAATGCTGCTCTATTCCAGTGATAGTTTTATCTTTGTATTAAAACAAAAAGGCTAAAGCTAGATATTATTTTTTTTTACACTGATAGTTCCAAACCTCATAAAATATTAGTATCTGTATTGGCTATAAAAATTAACAGCTCCAGATCCCTCAGTGTTGTGGTCTTCAATTTTATTTTATCACCAGCTTTTCAGCTGTCTGTGTGTGTACGTGTGGGTGTGCACACATGCACACATGTCCCTTCCCTTCTAAGTTGTTTGGCTCTTGCTGAATAGGTTCATAATTGCTCAGTAAGGCTGTATGATAGGGCTTGCAAGTGGCACTCCTGATTCCTTTACATCAGAGGTCACTATTGTACAATGAGATCCTGATAGGAGATAGTGATAACATGATACAAAAAAAAAAAAAAACCAACCTGAAAAAAACCAAAACCAAAACCCCTCAGAGAAAGAAAAAAATCCCTGGTGTTGTCGGTGGGGATTGTTTTCCAGTTAAATAACTTTCTAGGAGCAAAACTCAAAAATTCTGTTCTGGCATCTCAGTCCAAAACTGCCCTTTAAAAAGGTTTGGGAGCCAATGTAAATACTAAACTCAGTATGATGTTTGTATTCACTTACCCAATCTAACTTTTATTAACAATTAATCCATCAAATTTCAATGCCTATAAAATCCTCTGAGTCACAAGCCCCTCTGGAAGCCTGTATCTCGAAAACAAAAATTGCAATTACTGGCATTATCTTTTGATGCAGAATCAAATTTAAATGGGGTTTTACAAACTGGAGAATTATCTGCATTTCTACTGTCTAAAGGCATCAGATTCCCTTAAAGCTCATATACAGGGTAAATACATAGAAACTACAGGAGGCAGCCAGTACATATGGAACGGATAAAGGCCACATAGTTTATTGAACCTTGTGGCCTGCTGATGTAACAAAATAAGCTTTGCAATGAGCAGTCAGATCTTAACATCAGGCCGCTCTTTGCTCGAGTGTAATAGATGATAGCTCTCCGAGGGCCAGATTTGGATCCCTATATTTATCAGGAGTCTTACTTCAGGCTCTGGCCCTCAGTGCACTGAATGAGGGATTTAGAAACATTCATTCGTAATATTTTCTCTTCTCTGAGCAAAGTGTGGTGAGAGGCAGCTGGAAGGTTTCACGTTCCAGCAGCTGAGGGGGAAAGAGATCCTGAGACCAGGTATATGAAATCTTTCCAGCACTGATGAGTCCTCCTCTTCCAAACAGATAAACAGCTCTTTCTCAGGGTAAAAGCAATTTGGACTGAACAGCCTCATCATTGCAATAACCCCTTGCTGAAATTTTAAACCAACTAGAGAAGCCAAAAAACCAAGCAATGTGTGCCATTGCCTTTACCTGCCAGCAGCAAGGCCTCCACCATTCTTGAGAGATACTGAATTTTCTGTTGGGTTTTTTTTTTTCCTTTACTTAAACTTATCCATCCCAGTATTTAAAGTCTAGTCACTATGAGGTCATTAGCAATGAAATCAGTCCACGAGGGTCTGGGGTAAGGGTAGGGGGGAAAATTCTCACACATCTTAAATCTGGAAATACCCCAGATGCTGATGCAGACCCCAGCACAGCAAGGGCTTGAGGTAAAGTCTAGAGGTATCATCTCAAGAAGCCAAAGAGTTGTTCCCATGTGTTTGGGGACTGTCACCTCTGCAGGTGGAGAGAATTCAGCCTCTGAGGGTACAGTCCCAATGTTTGTGCCCCAAGGAAGCCTCTTCTGTTCTCCATGGATCTCTACAGAGATGCTCCTGATTAAAAACCGTGGCTGCAGCAGTGAGTTTGGGCTCATAAGGATTGCTTGTTTGCTGGTAACACACCTATGAAAATATAGACTTTGTTGCTTGAGGAGAAATTTTAGGATGGGAGACAATGGACTGGGTGGCTGTTTACTCTTCTGCATTTCCAGCAGGTCTCCCTGAGTACTTTTCTTTCTTTGCTTATTTCCACATTTCTGCTGGGAATTAATTTCAAACCCCAGTTCTTCGGAAAATTTATGCTGAGAGGAACCTCTGGAGAAATATTATTACATTCCAGCATCTCAGAGGTGTATCATGTATCCTCTCCCCAGGAGCCACCTACATCCTCCCACACACTCCAAAAGTGTGGCTTAATGTCATTCTTGCCATACAAATCTTTTTACAACTGTGCATTCATTAAACATCCATCTTCTCTTCAGTGAAGAGCAGCCATAATTCCTAACCTGTTCCTGCTCTTGAAGTGCACTTCTGGTTCACCAGACCACATTCCTACATCCATACTGCCCCCTGAAACAAAGTGCCTGAGCCACAGGACAAATTAAATATAAGTATGCATGAATCCACCTACAAAGAGCGTATTTTAAAGTCCTGCTTTCAGAAAAATGCAGGGAATGAGAAGTGCATTCCAAGACTGTGCACAAACTGAAAGCTCTGAAAAGCTCACAAACAACTAAAAATGACGTAGATGGCTCTTGTGGAGATAACACCAGGAGAGAAAGGACAGCTGTGCACCGGCTGTCGCCCAAGGTAAGCACTGCTGAACGAGGGGGATTCCCAGTCCTGGCAGCCAAGGAAATACAGTGAGTCAAACCAGACCTAATGCAGCTCAGTAGTTCAAGCAGATCAGTCTCGAGCCCAGATGAGAAAGAAGGAGGTCATGGTCACCAGTGGCATAAGCAGATAAAAAGATCCAACGGCAGCATGGAGATGTGCCCCCACCCAAGCAAACAGAGGAAGGTCACACAGCTCACAGCTCTCCTGTAGCTCGCAGGAAAGCTGCCTCGGTGCCCCAGACTGGCACAGAAACCACTGAAACCCTGTTGAAAAGATTGTTTCCCTGTGGTAATCTCCAAATTACCTCCAAAACATTCCTTCTAGCCTGATAAACTGAGAAAATAATTTGATCTTTTGCTTACAAAGACAGAAGAGAAGCAAACATTCACAATACAATAATGTGTTGATTCACAAATAATGGAAACTAGAAACTTGAGCTCATTTTCCACCTCCTTAACATTTTCTGCATTGTGTGGGTAGCAGTCAAGAGCCAATTGTTCCTAAGGTCACTGTATCTGTTTTGGTTTAGGAGATGAGACTTTAACACTTCAGGATCAACTATTTTTTTTTTTTTCTATCCAGTAGCATATGGCCTATGGAAATGTCTCCCTAGGAACTGTTGAGATACACACACAGACTGATCATAAAGCTTTCATAAGAGCTTGTGGTCTAACCACGGGGAGCACTGGTTCAGTCCTGATTACCTTTCATCTTTCAAAGGTTAATACACTTCATTCCATTTTGCTCATTATGCTGTGGACCTCTTAAAGAAAAGTCTGAAAGCAAAGGCTCTTTGTGATTCTTGCTCCTAGAATGTAATTTTCCACGGGCGGATCTCGGCATAGCTCTTCACATGAGAGAAATGAAGATTTATCCTCAAGGAACAGTTCTGTAAGAGAATACTCAACACTTGAAGTCATACAATTATATATCTTCGTTTAAAAAATCTGAATCTCCATACAATAGTTCTTACAAAAATAAGGTTATATATTCGCCACAGAGCCCTGTGGTGACACACTCCCCATTAAGCCCTCGTTCTGTGTCCTGGTCTCTATTTCCATGGTTCCCTCAAATTTGCATTTCAGCGATGCACTCTGGGATCCTCCTGATGAAGCTACTACTGAAATGTTAAAATAGTTTCACAGTCTTTATTGAATGCATTTTTACCATTAAAGGACAGCAATTATATGAGAAGTTTTCAGCCTAACGCATAAGAAAACAATTATTTAGATAAAGGAGATCTGCACAGCTTATTTACTTCTTGCTCTTCAACCTATTACATGACATCATTTTAATATAAAAGAACTTTGTAATTATGATGCCTTTACTGATTATTCTTTGTTGTATACCACTGGATCTTCCTTATCTGAGCCCAGAGATCTTTTTACAGATTTTATACTCACACCTTAATGAAGTCCCATGAAAAGCCTTTCAACCTTCCCAACCCCTTACTTTGCTTCGGCGTGCTCAGGACAGCATTTTCTGTAGTTTCCACGTTTTAAGCTTTAATCTTTGCCTAGAGGGCAGCAAAACAGCATCTCCCGAGGACTCCAATACCTAAATTTCCTTCCCTTATTCAAGGAAGGACCACAGCCTCTCCTTCAGTATTTCTAACTCTGTGCTGGAAGGTACATAAGCCAAAACATAACCAATCTTGGCCAGTGTGGCTTGGCACGGGCGTGGCGTGGTGAGCCCCGTCTGTCTCCCCACTGACCTAACAAACCAAGCTGGGACTTGCCAGGAAAGAGCCTCCACTAGCCATCCCCGAAGGGTTTTGTCAAACCTGCTGCCAGCGACCCACCAGCTATGAGGTAGTGTCTCACAGGCTGCTGGGCTCGAGATTGCAGGACTAACTCAATTATTTAATGATGGGGGAGACGTTACTGCTGAGACTAGAACTTGCAGCTCTAGTTTCTGGGCCTAAGTGGGGACTGTGAGGAAATGCTGGAAGCAAGACAAGCACACACAACTGTTCAGTTGCAAAACCTGAAGGCCTGTAAGATTTTCCTGCAGTGAGGTAGGTGGCTGAGATGCTGCTTCGTGGATTAGAAGTCACCTGGCTAGTAGAATGAGAATGTAGATAGGCAAGCAGTGTGGTTGATCTTTTCATTTTAACCAAAAAAAAAATAAAAAAAATTACATAAATTCAAAACCAAACAACATCCAGAAATATCTCTCCAGATCTACTGAAGCTCTGAGGGAAGGCACGTGCCCAGTGGGACTTACCCCTTCATTGCCCCCCGAAGTATTCGAATTCCACAAGAAAAAGCAGTTGAAGCAGCAGTGAAGTATTTCCTAGATTAGTGCAGATAACACTGAAGCTGAAAATGTTGGAGTCAATGGGAACAGGAATGTTCTCAGCAAAGAAAAACATCTGAATAACTGAGCAGCAAGGCTAATAAATCTGGGTTCTCCTGGCTTTTTGTGTCTTCACTGGCTCCTCTGCTGTCTCATGAAGGCTTCTGCTGTAGATTCATCCATATGGGAAGCTGTGCTTGGGGTATTTCCCTTCTCCTTCTCTTTTCTTATTTTCATAAACCAATATAGGCACATTTTCCTCTTTTTTTTTGTCTTCTGTTAAAATTGACCAAAAGGATTAAAAGTTAGCCAGGGAAGATAAAAAATGGACAGAAAAAGATTAAGATAATAGTCTCTCCCCTCTAGAAAATGAGAAAATGTGCCAGAAAAAAAAAGTAATTACAGTTCAAGTTAGCTATTTGGAGATACGAAGGCAGAACACATGCAGGAGTGTCATCCCCTCAGTATTTGGAATTACTTAATCTTGCTGGGAGACAGTAACAAAAATAATAATAATAAAGACTCACAGCTAGGGTCCCAAGCAGATACTCACAAGTGTTTTCAAGGGATAACCTCTGCTCACAGCCAGAACAGAGCAAACACTTTCTATAGAGCACTGTCTCTGTCCTGTATCTTGTGCCCAGGTCTGGCTATGGTGAGCCACAAACCATTCTGCTTTCCTTTGTGGATGCCTGAACCCCCTCAAAAAGCACCCAAAGCTATCAGAAACCTCAGCCAAAATTTGCCAGAATTTGAAATTTGCCCAAACTGGTTTGTCTGCGTTCGGTGCTTACACCGATACTCTGAATTCACAGCACACTCATACCCACACTCACAGGTTGCTCTGGATCAAACACATCCTTCCCTTTTATCTCTGGTGAAAATGGAGAAGCAGAGCAAGATGGCTTGCAAAAAGCATTTTATATGCAAGACAGATTAGAACATTAGTGGCGTAATAAAGTAAATAAGATGGCAATTGACCTGAGACATGTGGGGTTTACCCCAATTTTTTGTTTATAGTTGAAGGTCGTAAGCTATACAAACCTCTATTGATCAGAGTCCTCTTTGTTTAAACAGAACCTACTGTATTTATTTGTGCTGTTCCTCTAAAGTCAAACAAAAGGGGACAGTTTTAAGTAAATCTCTGCATGACACTGCTGCCATGTGGTTCATTCACTCAGTATACAGATGTTTTCAATCTGTACAGTTTGTCTTTCATATCCATATGAGATGAAGCAGGCTTGATTTAGGCTGGGAATGATGCCAAAGAGAGAAGATACATCATTAACCCTTAATAAACGACTTCTGAAGCATCCCTGGTTTATTCATTAAAAGGACTCCATGAAGGATTACCATAACACCTTATGAGTGGTAAGAACCCTTTATTTGTCCATAATATTATGCGACATGTATTTATATTGAAAACAAAATGCTTGGTCTGGGAGATCCTCCCCTTTCATTCCTTTGCCCGCTAGTGAGCAGGCTAAAAATCAGCATCTACTAAAATTCAGCATTCAACAAAAATTGTCAAGAACTAGAAGGACAGAATTAATCTGGATTTTGCTTTGCCAGTGTTCTGGGCATCACACAAGTCTTTATAGAATTGTTTCTTGCTTTACCACCTTAGTACCTACTACATGAGACAAAATGGTGCCTCTTATTACAACAGCAGATTAGAAAGAAACTTTCCCAAGGTCACAGGAGGAGGATGCAGCAGAGCCAGGAACTGAAACGAGTTGCCCCAAAATGCAGCCCAGGGAGTTCCTCACACGACCAGCCCTCCTATATTGTGCCCACTCTGCTTTCCTCAACATCCCTCTCTCCTAACAAACTATTACAGCTCTTGAAAGATAGTAGATGTGTATTATAGACGGCACCGGGCTTGCACTAGATACAGGAATATTAGAAGCAGCTACTGGCGGGGAAACAGTTGGGGAAAAAAAGGACACAGCTTTTTCTTCAGACAGTTTACAGGGTTTGCATGCTGAGTCTATTCTTACTGTATTATTCGGCAAACAATCTGTTGCATCACTACAAAGGAGAAACTGCTGATCTAATGCAACTAATAGACAATCTCATTTAATCAGTTTCTTCTTTTATTAAAACATGCAAAACCCAGTAGTGAGTTTAAACCTGCTGTGCCAACAGTAACATCTCTTGATTTTAGCAGGGAGCAGTGTGGCTTGGCAAATAAAATTAAAAAAAAATAATAATAAAATCAGAATTAATTTGTTTTTTCCTTCTACTCCAGCTCAGTTTGAAGGCAGAAATCCACCACACTGCTTAGCTTAAAGAATTCAGAATGGAAGGCCACTGCTCAGATGCGTGGGCTGAAAATCCTACTCCCTGCTATAGAGCTGTGTCCCTATAGATTTTATGGCCAGTCCTGTGCAGTTAGCAGGAGGAAAAGCCTATGAAGTTGGAAGATATTCTTTCCCCTTTTCAGGTTCTGTTTGAAGAAGGGGCTATACATAGTCACATGTACGTTCAATTATTCATTTTCCAGGAGGTGTTTGAGTCAGGGAGAGCAGGCTCAGCACATACCATAAAAATACTTCTGCTCCCCACTCTCAAGATCTGCACTACAGGTCAAACAAGCTACATTCAGTCATGGGACATTAAGTCCCTGGATCTTGAACTCCAGCTGACTGCCTCACCCAAGCTTTTGGGCTAAGCAAGCATCTCCCCAGCCTAGATGCTAAGTGAAGGAGTCAGTGGGTCAGGCTTCTCTTAACCCTGCTGCCAAGAGAGCCCCTCTCAGGACAGCCTTTGCACAGCCCAGACCCTCCCCAGACACCGCACAAGTGAGGAATCAGTCAAACGCAATTTTTTTCCACCTCCTTTCCTACCATAAAGACCTACCTCCCCCCAAGCACTAATCCCAGTGCAGGAGACACAGCCCTTTTCTAGCTGACTGTGGGGGAAGAGCTGAACTCACAGCTGGCCCAGCCCAGCTCCCCACACAGCCGGTGCACGCAGCTGGAGCTCTGGCTCAGCCCTCTTTAACCCTCTACACCGTGGTCTGGGGGGATCCCCATCAGGGGGCACAGAGAGAGTGTTGGGGTGCCCAAGTTGGGAAAGCACCTGTCAGGCTGCCATGGGACTGCTTAAACACCCCCTCCCCGCCTCTCACTTAATTGCAGGTGCTGAGCACAGGGTGTGCGTGCTGCTGCTTCTCCTCCTAGGGCAGAGCTCCAGCTTCCCTGCCTGGCGTGTCCCCAGCTTTGCTCATGCTCACGGCCTCTCTGGGGCATGAGGAGTTCTGAATTTGCAGCTGGGTGGGAGCCTCAAGCCCTTGCAAAGCCAAAAGCTCAAATAGCACAGAACCGTAGAATTGTTTGGGTTGGAAGGAACCTTGAAGATCATCTAGTTCTGACCTCCCCACCATGGGCAGGGACACCTTTCACTGGACCAGCACGCTCAGGGCCCCATCCAGTCTGGCCTTGAAACACTTCCAGGAATGGGGCATCCCCAGTTGATCACTATCAAGAGGTTCACAGGACAGTGTTGTGTGAGAGCTGGAAATAAGCCCAAACTGAAGGAGGACAGTTGAAAAGCTGGTCTGCGAGGAAGGGCCCTGACCATTGGGCTGTGATATGAAACAGGACAGTCATCATCTCCATGTCAACGTCTGGAAAGGTCTTGAAAGTCTTGGACTCTGCTCTGTTCCTTGGAGGAAAAGTTTTGGAAGCTCCTGCCAGGGAGCAACCAGCATCTATATACCAAGTGACAAAATAAGGGGAGTCACAAATAAAATCAAGTGAAACACAAATGATTTTCTCCAAGTCATAAACCAAGTTAAGGGCTAAATCAGCCCAGAGCCCAAGTCCTCTGATTCCCAGTCTATTCACCATCTCCCACCATCCCAGTTCTGCAGCCCAGAGTCATATGGAACAAACCTTTCTAGGGCGATAAATTCCTCTTAAAAAAAAAAAATTAATTAAGAAAAGCAGACTGTTTTATCCATGCTACTTTAACAGAAAGTTTCTACAGTGAGACTATTTTAAAATCAATTACTCATTAAATATGGGGCAAAAATAGGGAATTTAGTGGGAGAGAGTGAGCTACAGTTACTGGCCCCTTTTTAGGTTTTAAACCAAACCAGAGACAACAGTCAAACTCGGGACAATCCTGGATAAACCACAAGAGATGGCAGCACTTCTCATCATCCTAAAACAACAACATTTTTCCAAGTTTTTTCAATCAAAAATGCTAGTAAGGCCACCCTGGAATTTGCTACCATTTTTCCTTACCCAAAGCTATTTTTCAACAGAAGTATTGAGTTCACATATTAATACACCACTAAAAACAGGATGAAGAGATTGGAATGCTGGAGTTACTGATTTGTTTGGGATTTTCTAAGAAAAAATAAAATAATTCTGTTCCACCAGTTTTCTTTATTTTTTCTTTCTTTTCCTTTTTCCCATTAAGTGACTGTTTCAAATTAATAGAAAGAGGATGCAGCATTTCTTGGGTTTTATTTTATGGGTTTTCCCAGCATATGGAATCTTTTTAAACATGAGAAGCCGTGGGTAATATGTTATTATATGCATATTTTAAGTTAACCATTCTTTATATCTTTCTCAAAAGAAAAGATTTATCATGTTTATGTCTGAGAAAGATGTTTATTTGGAAGATTTACTCCGACTCTACTTATTTCCTTTACAGGGATGGCAACTGGAAAACTATACTAGCATTTTTTATAATTAAAATTAGGGTGGAGCAGAACGTAATCATTGCTTGTTGCTTTTCTAGATCATGGAAGCTTTCTGTAAATCAGACTTGACAGGTTTAAAATGTTATTTTCTGAGCTTTGTTCCTTTGCCAGTAAGGCCATTTTTAGGGTGGTGACAGAAATCCTGACCTAAAATGCCAGTGAGCCCATTGGCACATTCGAGAGATCACAGGAACCCACATTTCCCAAAGTGGCTCCTGAACTGAAATGTAGCTATCTGGGGAGGAGGTGAAGGAGAGAAGGAACAAGGGGAGGATATCTCATCACCAGACTGGCAGAAGGTGATGGCCATCAAAAGCTCCAGGTCTCCCAAGAGCTGCTGAGCGCTGCTGGGTGAGCTGAAAAGAGTGAAAGCAGTCGAAATCAGTGACCATAGAATGAAAATATGAAGAAAATGTGCACATGACCCTGTTCACCTCTTCTTAAAACAGAACAGGAGGCATTACTGGGCTGCCATGGGCATTAACAAACATTTTCTGAAAGCTTCACTAGTGACACTTTGCCTGTATCCCATGTCGGCCACAGGTAGTATCCATAAACCTGTGGAAAAACTTCCTGAATCTAGCACTTCAGCTGATACCATTGAAATCTAAGTGCACAGTTAACTTCCCTCCTTCCCTTCAACCACAGCACTAAGAAATGTCATAACTCCCAAAATGGATTTCTCCAAATACAGCTAAAAATTTACATTAAACCGACAGAAACTAAAGAGAAAAGTGGTTTTTTACATAAGAATTGCCTGTTGTAAAGAAAATTTCATTTTTTTGGCTCAGGAAAGACATTTTAATTACTTGGGGAAAATTATATGAAGTTGTTACTAAGTGATAACTGGCGCGGCAGGTTTTTGGATTGAAATTGGCATGAGTTTAGGATTTTGTCTAGGTACATGTTTAGTGTTCCTGTGTGTCAGAACTGGCAAGTCATGCTGAATGTAACATTTATCTCCCCTCTGTGCTGTAATTCAGCATTGATCTGGGATTTCATTGGAGGGTGACAACAAGCTAACAAGGAAGGTTCTGATCCCTTCTCACACAGACTGCCCCTTCCCAAACTGCCTGAGCCCCTCAGGGCAAATCACAAAATCTCAGAATATCCTGATTTGGAACGGACCCACAAGGATCATCAAGTCCAGCTCCTGGCCCTGCACGGGACAGCCCCAAAAATCACACCATATGCCTGAGAACATTGTCCAAACATTTCAAAGATGTAATTCAATTCCAAATTGCTGTAGGAAACAGAGTGATCACGTTCCCTAAGGAAAGAAGTGATACTGGAAAAAAAAAGGGGGGGGAGGGGAATTATCTGAGCTCCTGAGGTTGATGCCAGGTGGCAGAACCAGGAAAGCTGATGTCTACGGGGGGTGACAGGTAGAGCCTCCAGCATGGAGGGCTCCAAATTCAGCAACTTCTGAGCAGCCAGCTGGCCTGCGGGAGCCATATGACAAGCTAACTGACTCCCAGTTAAACCTAGATTTCCTTTTCCAGACCTTACACCAACTCGTCCAAGAGAGAAATGCGAGTGGGTCTAACAAGCAGCCTTGGCATTACTGCCAGTTCGGCACAGGCTCTCTCACACCACCTTCATTTCACAGTGCCATCAAGGCTCCCCCCTCATAGGATGACCTCAAGAGGTGACTCCACGGATGAGGACTCCCCTCTTTTTCTGTTTCAAAGGCCAAGGAGGCTCAGCAGTGGGGCACTGGGTGTCACCAAACCCGACTGCAACATCAGGCTAAGGCAACACAGACATACCCTCCTTCTGTTTGACGTTCCCGGCTCAGCCGCCCGAGGATAGGTGAGAGGTGAAAGGTCTGCCTGTGTCTTCTTCCTGAGCAGAGCATGTGAGGAAGTGGAAAGCACCATGGAAGTGTCAGACCAACCCCATCAGACGGGGCTGGGACTGGCCAGACCGCCACGAATGAAGAGCCTGTAAGGAAGATCACAGACAACAGTTTCTTTTTGTGCCTCACTTTGTATCCACTTGAAGAGCCTTTGTTGCTCAACAGTTTGTACATCCACTTATTTATTTTTTTTTCCCACAGCTGTCAAACCCCATTGATTTTCAGTCATTTTAACCTGGGTAGGATCAGCAAACCTCGTCCCCCAGGTGAAAAGCCAGGCCTGCGAGGAAACGACTCAAGTTGGCTGAATTATCCGATTCTTCTAAGACACAAAGAATTTGTTTGCTTTGCTTATGAGAGCCGAGGGAGGAATGGCACAGAAGGCTAAATCCTCAACATCCCCCTGGTACATACTTCACGCTTTGCTATCGATGCAGGCAGAAATGTTTCCAGGGCTTACGACTCAGTTGGCAGTGTCTTTTCAGGAAAAGACCTCTACGGAGCAAGCTCGTGTCTGAATTGAATCTCAGCCCTAGGGAAGATGGTTTCTTCAGTTCCCCTTCAAGGTCAGTTGTGGGGTAACATATGTTATTCGTCTCTCAGTCTTGCTAACAGAAAATCTGACTGAGCGACATGTGGAAACTGGGAAATGAAAATAAACAAAATGAATAAACACATTTAAAGGGCTTGGGGGGGAGATAGAATCCTGACCTGCGTGTAACATCCTTACCAACGGGACAATGCTAAACGAAATTTGGGATTTGCATCTTGATGGGTATGGTAAATTTGAACTCTGCATGACTCCAGCGCATCTGCTAAGCAAATAGAGACACTTTTATTACAGATGTATGGCACGGAGTCGGTGCAAGCTCTGGCAACCGACGAGCTCATTGCATTTGTGAACAGCACGTTGGAGGATTTTTTGTTCTTTTGGTCAGACATTCCTCTTAATAATTAGTATAGAGCAAGGTCTTGCAGAAATTAGGATCTTTAAGTGGCGTATGGTGTTTCAGTCCTTCTTTAACTTGCCATAGAGGATGAATTTGTAAAGGCTCTGTGTTCCCAGCTCTGTCTCTCCTCATGTTCCAGCCACACATTTGCCCTTCCCCAGAGCTGGCCAGGCACAGCTGTGAAGCCCACCCTGAGCCCTGAAGAAGGGAGATGCAGCCGTGACAGTCCAAGAAAAGCCCTTTCTGCCTGCTTGATGATTCCTCTCCAGGACGGCGTGGGCACGAGTTTCAGTGCAGCCTCAGTTATTCCTGCTGGGGATCTGCCCTGAGTCAGCACAGCCCGGGGACATGTCAGCAAAACCCAGATGGCTGTCTCAGGTACCTAGTACCTTAAAGGATGTTGTTGATGTTATCTGATGTCTTTTGTGCTAATATCTGGGTGGTTGCAGCTGAAACAGTTGTATATTCTAGACATTCAGGGCTGCTCTTTCCTGCATGGCAGCAGCTGAAACCGGACCCCGTGGTAGCACTGCAGCCCTGCTCCAGCACCTCTCATCTGTGCAGTCACATCTGCCATTCCAGCAATGGTAAAGAGTTCCCTCACCAAAGCTTCAGCACACCCACTTCTTTCCTAAGATTTGGCTGAAGATCAGAGCAGTTTGGTTATAATAGCATTTGGCAGTAAAAGTCTACCAAGCAACCTGGCCTGAGCAGCTGAAAGAAGAGCATTGAAGCAAAGTACGAGAGATGATTAAAAGAGACTCCGGAAGGAAATTTCTGGGCATTCCTTGCAACCACCATATCCTTGGACTTCTATTTTTGCCTCACTCCCCTGTGTAACACGTTTTTGGGTTTTCTTTCATTCCTCCTTCCCTCTTTTTCTTTCAATTAACAAGGGAGGGAGGTGAATTGTGAAGTCAGGTTACAAGCATCTGCCTGAGCCTGTGTGTGTGCACAGGCACGTGGACACAGGAGAGAAACTGGTAGTGCTGCCAAAGAGAAGAGCTAGAACCAGGCTAGTGAAAAGAAGTAAAAGGGAGGATAGTGAGGTATAAGGAAAGTAGGTGAAAAAGTAGAAAAATTATTACACCAGTTTCTCTTAACCAGCTGGCATAGCTGCTCTGCTTGTGAAAACATAGAGGTTTTCAGTGCAATGTATTTTATGAGGTATTACAACTAAACTGAATTATAGAACATCACACAGAAAGGTGTTTAGCATTTTCTATGGGAGCACTGATGCTGGAACTGAAGAGCATTTGAGAAGGAAGCAAAACCTTTGCTTGGGTTACTCATGTAAGAGCATGAGACAGGCCTGGGCCTCCCCGGAGGTGGAGGATACAAGTGTCAAATCTAGGACAAGGAACTCCTCTTCAGGAAGTCCTGAGGATTGATCACTGTTACAGGCTTCCTGATGGACAAGATTCTGTTTCTGAAGATCCCATGGCTACGGATGTGCTCCCTGAAAAGCAGGTTTCACAGTGCAACTTGCATCACAGGGCCAGGCCCTGGACCTACATCAAAGCCTTCACCTCATGAGTCTCAGCAGACATCAAGATGTGCTGCCTGCTCTGATCTGTGCAGCACCAGCTCTACCCATGCTGGGCTGGGTACCACACCTCACACCACCCTGGTGATGCCACCGGCACCACAGGAAATAGCCCTGGCTCTGAGTAACAGAAGGCTCGGCCATCAGTCTGAGCTGGAAAGCAAACCAGGCAGGTTTTATACCAAATTATTTCTGTGCTTTGCAACACTGGGCTGCTGCAGCGTATCCACGTGGAATTCATTAGCATGCCCCTTCTGCTAATCCTCCCTGGGTTTAATACTACAGTATACATTGATTTTTCCTGTCCTCTAGGACAGCTGTGTCAAGTCAGAAGCATGTGCTTTGGGACAGGCTGGACCCAGGAAGCTTGGCCCTTGAGAGATTAGAGAAATCAGGGCTCTGAATGTTCACTTGGATGTTCAGATAGAATGAACTTGTACTATGATTCAAAGGAAGAATTCTGCCTTTTGAGACCCTCCACCCTGGCCACATCCTACATTAAATACCAAGATCCACCACTATTATCCCAAAGAGACTGTCAGTCAGATCCAATACCATAAAACAGTAGAGAATAGGCTCCAAATTTAAAGACACCCCCTAACACACACAAACCAACAAGATGTTTTTAGAGTTCACCAAACAAGACATCCACTTCACCACCACACAAACCCCCAAGAGCTGGGAGGTAATTCTGCAAGTTTGCTGCTGACAGTCTCAGCAGCTGAAGGAGAAAAAGATTCTCCTTCTGCCAGTTGTGAAACTGAGCCCTGTCCAAAAAGTTTGGCTCCAAGGCAGCCACCTAATGATTCCCAGGCTTAGTTCAACTTCTTTATCCCTCTAAATACCGTACGATTTGGGATAGAATCAGCGGTTTATCTGGACTACCACCACAAATAAACACAGGACAGTTCGAGAAGATAAAGGTGAGGGCCATCTGCTGCACACTGAGAGGAGCCCAAACCATCAGAGCAATGGCAAACATGTCAACATCACTTCTTTAAAATTCTGGCATTGTGGCACCACTTACATGGCCCAACCACACCGGCCCTGCCGAAACACTCCGTGATATCATGTCAGGAGCCACCCCATGAAGTCCTGTCCTCATCCTGGATCTACAATGCCACTCAAACACGTAGCAAAGCCCTGCTGCCACTGAGAACCGCGGGGTGGCAGTGGGGACAGCAGCCCCTTAGGGGCAGAGCAGCCTCGGAGAAGGGAGAGAGGAAGAGATGGCAATCGTACCTGGTAGAGGTTTAGGGAATAGAAGGAAGGACGTGAGCAATAGGAAGCAGACTTACCTCACCTCTCTGAGCTTGATCAGACTTGCATGGAGAGCTGTGCAATTTATTTCTCCATCTCTTTAGATGTTAAGTACCCAGTTGCATCCAGCACCGAGTGACAGCCAAGAGCGGATGTAAAAGTGTATGTACAAGTGTGGATATGTGGAGCTCTCAGACTTTCTGGGAAAATTTATTAATATTACAATCTAGAACCTCTGTTGTGCCCTAGTAATTCCCACCAGTTGGGAATTTCATTCTAAACTTAGACATTAATCTCCAAGCCCATGTGCCCTGTACTGCCAGGTGCTGTCATTGACAGTGGTGGAGAATCTGTCCACTTTTTATTGTCTGTAAGATGTAATTTATTATCCAAAACATTGCTTTGGACATAAAATTTTCACTAGAGCTTATTTTGTAATAAATCATTTGTGTAGTAAGTCATACTTTCCAATTTGAAAATTTACCCTAGATGCTGCTGCTTTTTTTGGTGAATATATTCATTTTTTCAGAATGATCAGGTATGTAATGTCAGGTATAATTCCTTGTCCCACCTATCTCATGGGATAGTTGAAGTAAAAATAGCTTTTATGTCAAATTATGGAACAGGTTATGTTTCTAGTCCACAATTGTATTTTCAAATTCAAGTTCTTAAAGTTGGGCATCAAAGTCAGTATTTAAGCATAAAATGAAAAAAACCTGTTTGATAAAAGTGTTATCTATCTGCTTTTCTGTTATCTTCAGGAAAGACAAAGCATTTAGGAGAGAGATTTTTAAGAATAAGATTTTAAAATTTCCATGAATTTCAGCGTCTTTTCAAATCACAGATGATTATTGTTATTACTACTGTCGTGAGGTTTTGGTAATCTCATAATATCCACGTCGAGCTATTTCTCATTGCCAGATTTTGCATCTTGGATCTGGGCTAAAAATCATTAATAATCATGTGCTCAGCCTGCAAGGCCCTGGTGCCTGTCCCCCTTGCAGCCCAGCTTCACACTCTGTCCGTGTGCTGGTAGATAATCCAGCTTCTAAAAGCTGACTCCCTCTTTATCATAATGTGACACTGGCCTGCAAAGTTCAAGGTAAGGCCATTGTGTCTTGAGTCTATTTTTATTGTTCAAAACACTGGATGGAACTTAATGATTTTTTTTCATCTGCCAACCATTTTGACTAATTGAAGCCTTTGGAGCCAGGAGTCAAGGTTTCCCAATGTAAACCAGACACTGGAACTCGGCATTAGCAGAAATGTTGAAAACTCATGAGGGAATTTTTGGTTCTGAGGTTTGGTTCTGTTTTCCAGAGTCTGACCAGGATTCAGAAGAAAACCAAACCCTCTTCTGCATATACATTTTTTTAAGTTCCTTCAGCGTCTCAGATTTTCCAGGCACTAAAACTTCCCATTACCAAAAGAGACCCAAAAAAAAAAAAAAAAATTAAAAAAAAAAAAATTGAAGGACTTAAAACCACATAAGTATGGAAATTCCCATCAAAGGCTCAGACTTACATTATTTTGGCAAAAAACAGAGCATGCTTGGGCAGCATTAGAAATGAAACATAACTTAATACCAGAGGGTTTCCTGATAAGCGCTCTGTACTGAAGATCGAATTGTTGACACATCCACAGTATATTTTAATGATATTTTCACAAATATTTTTCTCCTTAAGAGGATATCTACTGTAGCCCTTACATTCCATTGCATCTTTTGTCTGTTGGATGACCCATAAATAAGTTTCCAACTGCAGCAATATTCCACCTCTGATTTTAGCTCAGAATGTGAAAATCTTGGGATTAGCAACTCCTCCAGCAGCAGCAGATCACCAAGGACTGAAAGGTATGAGGCACTATTTTCCAGCAGTGACTTGTAATATACCCCTGAGGAGATGAGGTGGTGAAGCCTAAATGGGTGGCTTGTGCCTCTTAGTTTCAGCTTCGTATTCGCCTTGATTTAGTTATTTTCAGAACGTGGTATAATTAGGGTGGCATTTCCATGCTGATGACTCCTGCTTCATTCATCTCAGCCTCTTCTGCCGTCGATGTCTCTTTCCTCAGCTTGCCACCAGCATTAATGATATGCCACCAGCATTAATGATATGCCACTAGAGATGCTTCATCCTTTGTTTTTCGTGTCTCTGCAGCGTGGCCATTAGGAAGCGGAAGATCCGACGGCTTCTACCACCACGCTCGTTCCCTTTGACAGAAAACTCATTTTACAGCGGAGCTGAGATACTTTGGAAATGCTTCACAGAAATCAGGGATCTGTCTGAAATTCTACACTGGAGGCAAATGAAAATTTTTAATAGATCTGGGTCTTAGTTCCGCTAATTTCAATGGTTCGTTTCGCTGTTCTGGCAGTCAGGATCCATTAGCGAAACAGAAGGAGAAGCATGTATAATGCATGTACAGCAACCACATTCTAATCTCAAATTTCTTTTTTCTTTTAAGTTCTTATTTTTTTAAATAAATATATAATGAGTTACTGACAGTACTTAACAATATCTTATACTAGACACTGTAATACCCCAAATAAATACTTAATTTCTGCTTTCCTGCAACTTCATTGGGATTACATCATGTCAGATTACTCTAAGTCTGCTTTAACCCAGTTTGAAAACACTAGTTATTCAAAGATCTTTACAATTCTTAATTTCATTCCTTGAAATACCTTTTCTTTTGCTTCTTTTATACAGTTTTTCAAGCCTGTGAAGGCCAGAGAGTTGAAATCAGAACAAGCCTGCAAGGGAGGAAGCTGGGAAAGCAGAAATGCTGTTCAGTTGACAACAGAGCTGCCTCCCTTCCTCATCCACTGGACAGCAGCACCTCGTTCTGCTGTCATAGAATCAAGCTCACAGAATCACAGGATGATTTGGATTGGAAGGGACCTTAAAAATCATCTAATTCCAGACCCCCTGCCATGGGCAGGGATGCCACACACTAGATCAGGTTGCTCAGGGATCCATCCAACCTGCACCTAATTCAATCTCTGGACACTTTGACAGGGCAGCAAACATACTATTAGTTTTTGTGATGCATAAAAGTATCTAAGAAGAACACAGCCATCGTGAATTCAGTTCCAGAGGGTCCTTACCATGAGATAGCATGTGGTTTTGATCTATTGGCCTGCTTGTAGATCAGGAGCACTGAGTAAGAAGGGAGGTGTGCAGTACCTTTATCCACCCAGCAAAGTCATTAACATATGCTCCCTACCATGAATTAAATTAGTTTAGATTCTCCTGACGATGCAAATAAACTCATGAAGCACAGCTCTATAGGGCTGCAAACTAACCCATTTGAAAAGACTTTCACTGCTTTTGTTTATCATTCTATATGATAAACAGCTACCTCCCCAAATTATCAGGAAAAGAAATTTTAACCATTCAGCAAATAACAAAAATTGTGTTTTAATGATAAATAAAAAGTCACAAAGCTCAGCATGTTCTGCTGAGAACCATTAATGAGGGAAGTTGGTGAGGCCTGTGAATTTACCTTCCCTTTTTGTTTTCCATCTGCAATCCATATATTTGAACAAAACATAGTTTCCTTATATAAAAATTAGGGGGAAAAAAGCCTAGATTTTGAGGTTCATTGTCTTTCAAACACTGCCTGACCTTGTGTTGAAGTCTTCTGCAAAGCTGAAGTGATTGAGCTCCTCATCCCACTATGTTTCTCTGAAAATCAGGACAATAATGATGACATTAAATATTGTTGCCTTTGACTTTCCTTCCTTCGTAAATATCGTAAAACCCAACTGTTAAAATAGCCTTCCTGTGGTAGGAAGCACCTTATCTTGTACTTTTGTGTCACTGTAACATCCTCATATGGTGCTCTGAACTTTGCTGCTGCTCCCAATTAAAAGCAAAACAAAACAAAAAAAACCTTGATAATACTTTGCTGGAAAAGGACTTAAACAATATCCTGCTTATTGCAGAAAACCAACACGGTGTGTTCCTTAAGTGTAGAAAATAGGATGCAGAGCCTTATGGACACAATAAAGCCCACAAAGTGTCCTTCCCTTACCTCTGCCTTCTGATCCCATCCCTGTGCTCCGCAGGCTTTCCAAAGCTCACAGCACTTGTTTACTGCTTGGTTATTCAAACGGGAGATACTGCTATCTCCTCAATTTCCAAAAATTGTTGGTAATCCTGTAGTGTCTATTTTGAAGTACCTTCTCGTCCTTTTGCACTCTTACAATGTATTTTAATGACTCAGTCATAAAGATCTTTAGTGTCTTCTGTGCAAAGGCTTTAAAATTGGTTATTTATTTGGTTGCATCTGTCAATGAGATTTTAGATGATTTGGGAATTGCCTCACCTTGGCTATATGCTTCAGGTCCCTCTAGCAGACCTCTCTGAAATGCTGTAAATTCAGATGTGATTCAGAGTTAACTGAACAAAAAGGTTTATGTGACCCTCTCCCAGCACCAAAACTCAAACCATTCAGAGAACAGGACTCATGCAAGCCAGTATCCAAACTATAGATAGTCTAAAAACACACACGTGAGAGAAAAACACTAGATAGTGATTCCTTTGGGCCTGAATTTAGCCAAAATTACATTGTTTGTGCAAGCAGAGTTCATTTTGCCTGAACCAGTAGGGCACGTACTGACAGTGGGCTCCCTGTCAATCCTCCCACACAAATCTGAGGAGATGTGAGCTCTGTTAGAGAGTCCTGCTGCCTGCAGATGGGACCCTCTAAACCCCAAACTGCCAGGCTATATAAAATGACAACCAGATACTGAGACAAAGGAGACAAGGTACCACCACAAAGTCTCTAGAAACAAGACAGCAAGCAGGGGAAACCTGTTTCACTAGTATTCTTACGTTTAAATGGAGCCAGTTGGCTGTTCATAGTATTTTATGCAGGCAAAAAGGCAATGAAAAGAGAGGATGAGCACGGGCAGGGTGGGTACTGCCAACTGAGGAACTGCAGAGCAAGTCACAGGACCTCCACTGGCCTCAGACACAGCAGTGGGTGTTTTCCCAGAGAAGTGTCTGCTGGAGAAGGGATTGCAGAGTGAGGTGGTGGGATGAACATTTTTCATCTCAGAATGGGTGTTGGCTCCTGTCAAAGAGTGTCTCAATCTCGCCCCAAGAAACGCCACTGCCAATATTTCTCTGCGACTTGGCACGATCATCTGTCTCTTTTCCAGAGAAAACTGCTACCCTGTCTCCACCCTTCCATGTGATAGTGGAGGCTTAGCAACCACATGTAGACCTCGGTGACAGACACGAGGTGAAGAGCTCTGTTCGGTATCTAAATAGGGAAAATATAAAGATCTTTTGTCAAGGCACTGCAAACAGAGGGTGTGAAGTGCCTAAATGCACTATTAAAAAGAAAAAAAAATTTAAAAAGCAAGCAGAAAGAAACTCTGAGATTTTTAGATTTTAAATAAAGAATTATCCATTTTCATATGATTTATAAACACCTTAAACATCTGAAAACTCTGCTTGGAATCGTTGGTTCAGATGTCCAGTCTTCCATGGGTAAATGATCAGACCCCAGTGAAGGGCAATCAGGAGTCCAATTCAGAAAGGATTACCAGAAACACAGTAATTTCTGTCTGAATTTCAGACTTCTGGAGACTGACCTCAGAAAAATCCTGGCAGTGTTTTTACAATTACTATGTTCACTAAAATCTTCTAAAGGATTTTTTTTTTTTTTCAAATTCCTCAATTATTCGCAAATAGATGACATTTAGCTGCATATCTCTTAAATTCATAATCCTCTTTAAAAACATGTGGTCTTGATTTGGCACCATTTGTTTCCATTTGATGCAACTCTGTGACTCTGTATCGGATAACTGCATAATATTTTTGCCTTGCATATTGAACTGAGGTCTGAATGCTGCTCTCCCAGCCCAATTACTCCAAATTAATGAACAGCAAGCCAGAATACAGGGCTTGAAAACCAAAATCAAGGAGAACAATAATCAGTGGGCACTTCCATGTAGTTTTTCGAGAACATACAATGGTCACTGCCGAGCTGAAATTTTATTTGCTGATACAATTGTCCCATTTAGAGTTAACTTTAGAAAATGTTTCATCCAAGTACTGAGTGGTACCTTCATCACTTATTATATCTTTCATTTTACACCCACAATTAATATTAGTCAGAAATGAAAACCCTCTGTTGCCTGTCTGCATCATTTATCCACTTGATTGATAGCTGATGCAACTATTTTGGAGCGTAAAAGAGCGTCTGCACATTTGGAGGCTACTTTAGCTGTCTAATTAGGTTTTTAGCTCTGTGTGATGCAGAAATCATCTTCCACCATCCTCCAACCCTGAATTCTTTGCTAATACATAATGATCAGGTTTTGGACCACCCAAACAAGTGAGAAGCTGCCAGTTTTATTTCCTACTAAAAAGGAATATTCAAAATAAACCTAATGAAAGGAAAAAGGAACTGGATGATGAGCTCACTGGCACATTTAATGCATATTTGCCTAAATATCAAAATTAGGATAGATACCAAAAAGTATCAACATTTCAGGGTTATCATGTTAAGACTTTCTAAATCATCCAAGAGGACTGTGTCTCTCAGGAGAAGGTAGATTCCTTCAGATAATTCCATAGCCACTCCTACCTCCCCCTGGAAAAGTGCATCTTGACTCTTTTCTCCAAAATGAGCAGGGTGTATCGAGGTTCGAGATAAGGAAAAAAAAATAAATCTCAGCAAACCCATGTGTTCACCTCAGTAAACAACCAACCCCAAACACATGCTTTAAATTACAGAGGAGCTTCTGCACTCTGCTGAATGAGGAGGGATTTGGGCACATATTTACACCCTTTCTGAATGGGGGAAAAGGGAAATTAAGGAGGGCTTGGTACCACTTATACTCCACCTGCCTAAACTGGAATTAGGCAGCAGAATGCTACTGAAAAGCCTCCCTGCTCAGAGGAGCAAACAAAACTGGACGGGCTTCACGCGATGGTTTGTGCGTGGAACGCTCAGCCCGTGTAAACAGGAAACCAGGTTTGCTTTGTCATGAGGGAAAACCCTCCTGTGCCAGTGATTCATTTCATGACAAAACAAAATTTCTAAGATTCTAAGATGAAACAGCTCAGTTGTCACGGCTTGACTTTAAAATCGGGAAGCTTCTTTTTACTAGATTACCGTCATCAGGAGATAGATTGTTAAATGATGGTTTAGTCAGGAAGTACATTCTTTCCACAGATCATCTTAGGGGAGATGCAGGAAAGGAAGGTAAGTATACTATAGTAGTATAATCTAGGGTAATACCTGCCCTTCCTCTGGAGAGGTTTCCCACAATACTTGATCCTGAGGGCTTCCTTTCCCCTATTTACAGTATATGCCTGGAGTAGAAATTCAAAGGAATACAACCTTGCAGTACATTTGGGGGCTTCTAAAATGCTAATCATGATCATAAAAATCAATAGCATCTTAGTCTTTAAATAACACCAGTGTTTTCTGCAAAATTATGATTTTGATTTCCTAGGTTTGTTGCAGAAGGAAGTGAATCGGACAACACTTGCCATCATAATTGCTTTCTGCGTGAAGAGGTCTTTTTCAGGCTGGGCTGGCTGCTGCTGTTTTAATCAGAATGTTGTCTATTTGTATGTTAATAGTTTCATCCTGGTTTATTAGGCTTGTTGATGAAAAAGCAAAAATCAGATGCTTTACTATTTTCAAGCTTCACTATTAATCTGTGATTTTTTTTTTTTTGGTGCCAACACAGAACCATTTCAGCATCCTCTGCCTTAAATCCTCTTAATGAAAGCATGAAGAATGACAAAATACTTCCTTTCATAAAGCAGAAGGCTGTGCCAATTCACTTTCAACATGCTCATTCAGTGGAACTGAGGTAAATATGTTGCTCCACAGGTGCTTCTCCTTGCAATAACATACTCCCTAGTAATCCATTAAATTCATCTCATGCTCTGTTTAGTGCCTGCTCTGTGAACTGCCTAGCTGGTTAAGGTCACTGTGATAATAACACCAGGTTAAACAGCATGGGTATGTTGAACTCTGACATCCATACGCTTTGGCCACAATACAGACAGGAGACAATGGGCAGCATTAGAGGTGTAACATCTACTCAGACCGACACAATCTTTTACCTTCTGCAGCTCCTCACAAGAAAAAAAAAAACCTTGAATTAAACAAATATCTTCAGACCTGAATCTCAGGACTCCTTAAAATAATTTAGTGCCTTTAGAAACAACAGATCAGCGAATGGAAGCTTGCCTGTTTGATTGCCTTTACTGAACATCCCCAAGTGACGGAGCAGGAGGAGGATGTGTCCTGTGGGTCGATGGGTACCTGTGCATGTGCCATCCAAAATAGCTCCATCGCTCTCCTCGTGCCCAGGGAGGACCCACAAGCCATCACTGCTTTGTTCACAGCACGGTATCTTCCCTTTGCAGGGTTGAAAAACAAGCTGGGTATAACTCCTGGATGATAACCTCTTCCATTATGGAGTTCCTGTTAAAGGCAGACAAATAATTGCCGGTTAGTAAGTCGCTATTAAATTCAGCCCAAATTCAGCCCCAGCAATTCTTCCAAAAGCCTGACGGGTTTTATTTTATTATTTCCTTTGCAGGGTGTTGGGAAGTGTAATCACTGGTAACTAATCAAACTTCTTTCAAATACCCACAAATATATAAAGAGAATGAAATGATTAATTATTGGGCTAAGCTCATTTCAAATGAGACCTCATCTAAATGAGCAGATTTATTTCCAGAGCAAGCTGGGTGTAAATTTAGCTGGTTTTCAAAGCTCTGAATGTAAAGCATGCCTGGATTTGAGGATGGAGTGGGTTATGGGTGGCTGTATAACCTCTCCCAGACATCCAGCAATAAAATACAAACTGCAATTGTGCAAAAGATTTTTTTAAACCAAGTGTTACTAAGGTTAATAGGTGCTACTCTTGAGTACCATTAATTACAGGAGTAGGTTGGGGCATTAAGCTCAGAGGATTTTAAAAATTTCAGTATTAAAATGAGCATTCTTTTCCCCCATATAACTCCTTCACTTAAGGAGAATTAAAATTTTTTGTCAGATTTCCTTCCCTGTCTTTATTTTGTTCCTGGGATTTCCAATCAGTTCCTTACCCGCCTATTTTATTCCTTTCATTTCTACCTATTTTATTTCAGGATGGGGCTTTAAGGAGTAAAAACCCACAAACATTTTTGATTTCCCTCTTGATATCTGCAAAAATCCCTGGAATCTGCAAAAATCTTCCCACAGAAACTTTTAACTCAGCACCATTATTCCAGGCTAGTGCAGTCATGATAATCATAATCTCTACCAGTCTCTTTTCTTAGTAACGTCACAGGCTTATCTCTATATATTTATTTTAAAAAGAATATTGTACAAATAAAATGCTTGTATCCCTCCAAACCTAAGCTTGTAGAACTACAATACCTCTCCCCCAGAGATATGCAGCATTGCCCATATTCAGAAACACATAGTTAGAAATGAGATAGCATTAATCTGTACACCAAATATTCTTGTTCTTGGGCACAAAATTAATTTGTGCAATTCAGGTGAATGCAGAACGATGCACACGTTTCTTAACATATGAAATATATTTAATAACATAAGGATCAGTCCCACCAAATGCCTACTTGGAGAAATAACCCAAAACTTAGCTGATTAAGGGGCCTCGGTGCACAACGCGGGCCGCACACATTGAGCTCATCTGGGCACCGCACCCACACTTCGCCAGCGCTCCTGGAGGGGAACTGTCAGCACCAGAATCTTTGCAGGATATCTGCTTTTAAATGCAAACAAATATTTATGGAGAGCATCTCCCCGAGTTGGGACTATCTAATCCCAACCAATTAGAGCTGCTCCAGCAGCGGGAAGGATCCACAAGGAGCTGAAGTGAGCCGACGCGAGTCCAGCCCTGCGGACGTTCCTCCTGCAGCGCTCGCACTGCGCAGTTTATTTTTTGTGGCACGTGTTTAACAGCCCAGTATTTCATACTTGTCCCCAAGGTGATTGACAAAACACGTTTCTAACGCCGTTTAACAATTTTAATGGCAGCGGCTGAAAGATACATTAAAAAGAAAACACCATTCTAAGCCAAACATTTTTTTTTTTGTCAAATGACAGGGATCCCAAATTTGCTGTTCCGTGGCGTTCTATTTCTGTAAAAAACTCTCATTGAGGCTGTAGGTCACAAAAGAAGAATGAAGCCTTGGAAAGAGATGCAATGACTACTTAATATTGTGTGGGATTATAGGCAGTGGCCTGTGGCAATTCCTTATGTCTCTCTGGGTAGCGATGCTTTTCCAGCACCATTTTTTGTCATCGCACAATTCCATTGTGAAATATTCTTTTCATGGAGGAGGAAGAAAGAGCCGGTTACACCCTGCAGTGTTTTGGGGAAGACTAAGAAGCATGGGTTGCAGGGAGTATGTGTGAAATATGACATTTCATTATGTGTAATTATTTTTTAACCAGTAATGTCCATGTTGAAATGAGTTTCTTATTTTTGGAATGCATGGGGAGTGGCTGGGGAGGGGAGTCATGTTTTTTTTTCCCTGTTAATAAACTCAAGTCATTCTTATGCTAAAGCAATTTCTCAACAAAACAAATTTCTCTCCATCTGGGTAATGGCACACCCAAATGTGATTACATTACAAGAGATTTTAAATTAAATTTCAAGGTAGGAACATTATTAATCCAATGCATTATTTTTGTCTTTATTATCACTGGATCTAAAACAATAAAAGACTTACACTCACTTTTAAATGGTAGTTCAGTGCTTGCTTCTTACAGCAACGTGATTTTGAGCTGAAATCCTCAGAAATTTATGTGTTTTGGGTCAGACCTCAAAACTCTCTCAAAAGGTGGGGCAGGAATAGCTATATCCATCCCAGAAAGACAGGGGAGTTACAAAAGAGGTTCATTTGGTTTGGATTCCTTCCGAACCCAAATGAGCAATATCACACTCTGCTCCAGGAGGTTTTCTAAGCCACAGCACTGACAAGGCGATGAAGAGGCAGAAGGTACAGAACTGCCACAGTCAGAAATACACATTTTCCAGATTTATAGCAAATCAAGTCATTATCTTGAAAAATCAGAGTTGGTATTTTTAACAGACTGCTTAAATGTTGCCCACTCTGATATTTCAAGAAGTGTTTACGTGCACATGGAAAGGAATTGGATGCCCAAATGACTTGTGTTCATCTGCCTTCTTGTGTTCACAGGCATTCAGATTACATTTTGGATGCAAAACCAATTTTGTTTAAGCCCATAGCCAACAAAATGCAGTAAATAAATACAGAATGTATGAATCCCTCTTGAGTACTGTTTTTCAATCCATCACATATGAAATTTCAACTATCTCTGCTTATAAAACGAATGTGATCGGAATTTGTCATCGCAGCATTATTTGCCCATTTTTTTTTCCTGATTACATTTGATCCAGCAACAGAACGTGGATTTTACCAACTCTTCATCACAACAACAACAAAAAAAACCAAAACCAAAACAGGTCAAGTAGCACACTAAGTAACCTTTTACAAAATGTTACTGTGTGATTTTCTACAAAGCCAGGATGAGGGTTTGGTTGGAGATGAGAGCAGTGCCTTTATATTGTTCTGGAGGGACTTTGCCCTTCTGGAGAGCTGGGCTGTTCCATGCAGCATTTCTGGGATTAGTTTTGGTTGCACTGGAAACCTACTACCCCAGTGCAACTGCATGCCTGTAAATACACACTTGTGACAGCAAGCACCCACGCAAATGTATGGGTTTTTAGCAAATACCTGCATCCCATTTAACAACATACTCTTCCTGAGAACCCATTCAGCAGCTCAGAAGCGAGCACCACATTTCAGCGTGAGTATCCGTTGCCACGCAGAAAAAACTTAATCTTCACAGCATTCCCTCAGTAACTGCCTGTGCATGAGATTTCCAAATGCTCAGACATAATTCTCTCACTGGAGAGTACAGGCTGATTATGACAAACTCCATCAATTTTATTAGCCACACAGATGTTATAGATATATGTGAAAATCAACTATAATTCTTCCTGTGATGTGCATCGTGGCACTGCTGCAGACTGTGTCTTTTCCCCCCCACCACAACCCCAGAGCTTACAGGCCTCCTGCCATTCAGCCTCCATGTGGCCCCCGAGCTAAGATGCTCTTAAAAAGAGAAATATTAAAAGGATTAAAAATGACACTATTGTGCCAGTGGGTGTCTGCAACCACAGAGTCCCGGCTGCTGCTGAAAACTGAAGCAAAAACACAAGGATGAGATTGCTGCCCTGCTATCTGTCCGTGCGTGGGGTTTCTCCTCCGAGGTGTTCCCAGCTAACCTGCCAGCAGGTTTGTGTGGATCATCACTGTGGTCCCTCAGCAAACCTCTCTGATGCTGAATGCCACGGGGCCGGGCCTGGCTGCATCTCTGAGGCTGGCAGGGGGCACAGCTGAGCTGCACCACCACCGAGGTCCTCCCACAGTCCTTCTTTACATTTGCCGTGGGGTCACGATGCTCACTATGTCAGTCTATGCAAGGCTGGGGCAAAATGCACTCTTGAAGAGCTGTGAGAAACATTTTCATCAAGATCAGTCAGCCAAAGCCTTCCCTGGCTCCCAGCACTGGGTCTCAAAGGCTCAGCAAGCAGCAGAAAAGCGATAGGCACAATTTAAAGAGAAAGATGAAGCCTACAAGGGGTTGATGGCTTAAGTCCCTATCGCAGTGCACCTCTAGGAATCCAGGGAAAAAAGCTGAAATGCAGATTTATTTATTCTGGAGAGGCAGGTCCAGGAGTGAGGAGACCCACAAGAACTCATCCCTTAAACCCTCTGCACCTCAGCCTTCCCACCTCTAAAAAGCCCTCAGGTTTAATAACCTAGAGAGTGCAACGGGCCATTCGTGCAGGGTGAAAGTAATCAGTAACTGCGAAGCACAGAGAAACTGTTGGTGAAGAGAATCACACAAACGCAAAGTTATTACGGGCACAGAGTTACCATAGTGATTGGTGTCTCAGAAATGCTAATAATAGTAAAATAAATAATACAGGCCAGGCAGGAAGAGCCCCTAGAGATGAATGTGAGCTGCTCCCCTCCAGAGGGACTGTGTGTACTGCTTTCTCAGCGCTCCTCGCCCCGCACTGGCTCCGGCTCAGCTCCCTCCCGGGGTAACACACTGTGCTGCTGCAAGAGGGCTAGGTCAGCCAAGTGAAAGCGGAACTTTTAAGTGCTTTATTATTTTCAGGAGTCGTCAGAGAAAACAAAACCCCCACAACTGCAAATAATTGAATACGTCAATAATATTTTGACTCGTTCATGTCTTGCAAGGTTTTACTATAGCCCTGTTAAGTACTTTATTGCTGTCCCTCCAGTGATGTTAATTAAGTTCACCATAGGCTCACAAACCCTTTCCCCCCTCCTTCTTCCCCACTTCTTTTTTCTAAAAAACAAAACAAAACAAAACAAAGCAAAACAACAAGCAAGCAGTTTTCCCAAGTATAATGCCTAGCAATGGGAGCTCTAGTACAGCAGAAGTCACCTAGACAAAAGCAGATTAGAAGGAATAAAGATGAGACATCCATCAGTGTGATGGTTGACATTTCTCCACAAAGAGGTTTTCCAGCAATATGAGTAAAGGGACTGTGAAAGTCTGAAGGAAGTGTTAAAAAAGCCATGACAAATAAATAAATAGCATAAGCCCTCAGCCTCGGACTACTATCACATTAAACTTTGTTTTACTTAGATACAAAGGGATTTTCCGAGCCAAACACCTTAGGTAGGTATTTCACTGCTTTGCCATGTAATTTTGTATTTACATTCCTTTTTCCACTTGTAATGCTTTTCTCAACAGGGGAATCAAACGTGTACAAGCTCTGAGCAAACAGTAAGCCAAGAGAAAGAAATCTCCTGCTCTCTCCTCTCCACATCTGCAGTCATCAAAGACAGCACCACGATGTGTAAGCCACACCCTCTTCCAACAGATCCTCTGCATCACCTGCAGCCCAGCTCCTTCCATGCTCCAGTCTCACTCCTCAGTGCATATCCCACTCCCTGCTGTCTCAGTAACCAGGACCAAGGGGGCCTCGGGCCTCTCATCAGAGCTGGGAAGTGTGTAGGAGTCAGCAGGACACAGCAGAGATTTAAACAGCAGTGGGGTGCATTCTGCTTCCTGTTACCTTATAGTGCAAATCCAACCATGACCTTGTACAGGAGAAGAGAGGCTTGTGCTTTGCTGTGTAGAGCAACTGTTACGATTTCATGTGTCTTGCACTGAGTTGTCTATCTTGAATAAATCAGAAAAGAAAATGCCATTTTGCATCCCCCAGGATATGCTGTCCAGCCCCCCACAGCCAAGCAAACTTACTGTTTTACAAAGCTTTTGCAATACAACCAATCCTCTGTTTTTGACTGGAAGGAATCACTGTTCTTACTGTACTTATTTTCACCAAGTTGGAAGTGCATTTTTTGTGCTTTTTAAACTGGGAGAGTAGGAGTGTTGGTCAGCGCCAATCAGAATAAGGATAAAATTCTTTAGCAAGCCTTGGCCAAGAACACAGCTTTTTTTGTCCAGGTTTTTCACACTGGAAGTCATTCAGTGGTCACATCTCTCATTTCAGATTTCAGCCATATATGCAACTGATAAATTAGGCTAATACATTACCTAAAATACCCAGAAACATTAACTCCACTGGTGAGAACTGCACCTGTGGACCCTCCATTGACACTAGCCAACGACAAGCCCATCCCTGCTCTTCTTGATTTTTTTGCACAAGGATGATTAGAGGCAACAATGTCTGTATCTGGCTGGGCTACAAGGACACACTCATTCTGGGTCACTGCGTGCCAAACCAGCGAAGGGAAGAAAAATAATCTGGTGCCTCTCCTTCCACTCAAACAATACTCTGGCACATTCTGGCCCTGTGCAGTGTCCTTTCTGGCCATCAGGCAAATCATTCAAACCACCTCAATTAATCTCTTCCCAGTTTAACACCAGCTAGGACAGACTCTCTGATGGACAAAGATGCTGAAGAAGGATTGCTTTAGATCCTGGAACAGTCCAACCTAATGGAAAGCACCAATGAACCCTCTATCTACCAACTTAATCCTGAGTCAACAGAAGTGTTTCAACAGGACTGGTTACTTGAGCGATGAAGCAACACAAAGAAGAGAGATGAGTCAACTGAGACACTCTCATGGCAGGACTGAGAGATGGGACCAAAGTGGAGGTGGAGGTGGTTGGTTAGGCAGATGAGGCACTCAATCTTTGCCATGACTCACACATCAAATCAATCAGTGATAAGATGCAGAGACGTCAGGAGGAAAGAGGCACCCACCCTTTCCAAGTGTGGAAGTGGTAGAAGCAAAAATGAGTAAAAAACTCGAGATTAGAGGAGGAACTGAAGGGGAAAAGCAAAGACTACGCAATGCCTCCAGTTTCCACAAGTGTTGAATCTTGAAGTTAAATTAGCTTCTCAGATACTCAGGCAACAGAGATGAGGCTTTGAGTCGTAAATGAATCAGTAGATTGTAGGGAAGCCAGCATAAGGAAGATGATGTTGCAGACAAAAAGCTTGCAATTTAGTATAATAAGCAAAGCACTGAATAAGCAGGAAGGAATTGAGCTTTATTTGAGCAACAGTTTACTCATACTGAGAGGAGTTTTGAAGATGTTGGCACGTGATCAGTGATAACCATCTCCCAACCTCTGAATGCTTCTCCAAAGGTATGATTGTGCAAACCAGAAGATCTACTTCTTGTCTGCGTGGCCTTGTTCTGAGGAGCAGGGGACTGCTGGCACCAGAAGAATGGACCAAATAAAAATATTAGAGGATGAAATGGAGTAGCTGGAACAAGTCTGAACAAGAGAGACTCGAATTTGGACAATCAGCCAAAATATTTTTGGGGATTAAATATTCCTCCCTTATGCTGCCCACACAACCACCCCAGCTCATGGCTGCATCAGATAGACCATTTTCCCCCTATACATTCGACTGAAGAAGGAAGAGAGGACACAGAGTTTCATCCGAGGCAAATATCAAGGACCTTTCCAAGATGACCAAGATTCATTTTGTGCTCTTTTCCTCAGCCTCTCCAACACAAATGCCACATAAACCAAGGGATGATGCTGTTTCTCCCTCACACAGTAAGCTTCCATGCGCCGTATTTGGGATTTTTCCAGTAGAATTAAGCAGTTTGGCCTATTGCCATGTCCAATTATGTCTCACAGAATTATTCCTTTTCTGTCCCTTCTGTTTGTGGTTGTTTTAGGAATATAAAACCTATCCTATGATTACATAACATTACTGTAGTATTTCCCTACAGGAGCAAGTGAGGAATAGGGAAACAGGCTGCCGATTTCATTAGCAGTTACATCTGCTCTTGCTCTGTAAATGGTGTCTCCTTCCCAGGCCATTGCGTCCTGTTGCAAGCAAAACATAATCCTACCCCTGAGACTACAAAATCACTTTCCATGGGAATCTACGTGATGCCAGAAATCTGCTCTCCTTACTCCATAGCAGGATCTCAAAAGCACAGCTCCTCATGGGTCCCAGAGGAACAAATCTTGGTTTGAACCAAGTTTTTGGAGTTTGCTCATGACAGCTCCAGGATGATACAGATGATCACCTAAAACACTAGTTCAGCTACTTATATCTCAGAAGAGATTGTTACTCTGAGATTGTTGCCCTTAATTACTAGTTTACAAGTAATTAGTTAAATGATAAAAATGTTAACCAGTGAATTTTATGAAGACTGACATAAAGTGATCCTAAACTTCCTTAACTTTCCATAGTTATCTATTTATGGTCCATAGTCAAAGGCTTTGTTCAAGAACTGCCTTAAGTTCCAGTATGCCCATCCCTGCTGCATTTGCAGCACTGTGAAAAACTGTACTATTAACTATCATGAAATAATACCTGAAAACAAAATTGCCACCAAAGCTACTGTTTTGGTTTAGGAAAAACAAAAGTAAACAGCCCACACTGAGATGCTAGTAGGATTCTTACTAATTAATGGATATTCTGGTTATGTATATATATAATTTCAACTTCATGAAAATATGACGTGTGCTACCAAAAGAGAGGATAATTTTTTTCCTTCTGCTGAAGAAAATGCTGTTTCATGTTCATTTCTATTATTTTAAGGCTGACTGTTGAACAGGTATACTCCACTTTTTAACATAGCAGAGCAAAATTTCCAGTACCAAGTTATTTCTGCAGCTCAGCAGAAGTTTTTTTGTCCAGCAATGTTAGCAATATGAAGTGCTTTAAAGAGATGATTTGATAGCACTTCTTCCCTTCCCATCCACAGGAGAAAACTGCAATCATTACTTGAAACTGTTCACAGTAAGGTGGACATTGGCTTCATTTAAAGCAATGCTATTCTTATCTAGAAGTGCTGGGATTTAAGCATGTGACTCCCATTAACATTAATGAGAGTTATATGTTTAAAACCTCTGCACATTGTGATGGGAATATGTTCCATAGAATCCAATTAATCCGAAGAACATTGCACACATTTGGGAACATTCATGTTGTACAATTTCACTGGCATATGGATTTGTCCTCAATAAAGCTTGCTAGTATCTGGTAACAAAGATATTAACAATCTTTTGTACATTTACATAAAGGAGGACTAGACTATATGTTTTCCCAGCTCCGTGTAGGCAGCTACAAAGAAGCTTTTGAGTGTAAACAAATAAAGAATTGAGAAAATAAGGAAGATGATGGCATTTTAAGAATGTGAATATTTGGAGAATGCTGGGGAATGAACACAGAGGAGGCTGTTTGCTTATAGGTTGGATGCATTTTCAACAGGAACCAGGCAAACACAAAAAAAGAAGGAAAAAAAAAAAAGAAAGAAAAGACAAAAATATGGAGGGAGGATAAATAGAATATTCAGATTCCGGCTGTTTCCCACACGCTGAAGATAATAACGTGAATGGAAGTGATTTTCTTTTAGAGGTCAGAGCAGAGGCTGATATTGCAGCCTTTCCAGATCCTGAAAAACATCATTTGATTAAAATAACTGGCCCTGTTGTTCTTGGGATCCTAAGGAGGCTATTTTACATGATGAAGACAACAACAGCAAAGCAGCAAACAGTAAGTTTTAGTGCTTTAGAGACAAAGCACCAGAGACACACTGCTGCTGGAAAGTGTAACAGAACATTTGAGCACATAACTAAGCAGGAATCAGCAAAAAATTAATAGGAAACCGCAATGACAGTGTGTCCATGCACTCCAGTACAATATTTCTCTCCCTTTTTTTCCCCTATTCTAACAGGATGAGGGATTTAAGAGGACACAGGAAAGCAATATCTTAGTAAAGAAAGAAAGGAACAACCAGAGATAAGGAAATAATGGTTCACGCCACTAAACGGACTATTCAATTTTAAGAACATTTGTCTGCGAAAGTTTGACAAGACCTCACTTGCCCAGACCTTGATGATCCTCAGACCTTCTTCGGAAAGGTTTCTTTTCTCGAAATGAAGAAATATGTGACCAGAATTGTCAGAAATGAATCGTTATTTTTGAAACCTCAATTTGAAACATGTTTTAAGGTTTGGTACTTACACAGAGGTGTTTAGGTCTTTGAGAGGAAACAAGAGCCTTGAAATCTGAAATCTGCCTGAGAATGTGAGTGTGTAACAGACCCAAACACACCTCCCTGTGCAAAAATAACTACATTTGAGGATTTTTTTTTTAAAAAGTGTTTCAAAAACCTCTTACTGGATTAGAAGGGGTTATTTTTTGTTATTTTCTGGCAATCTAAACCTCTCAGTCCTAAGTCTGATGGTCGAGAAAGTCCCAGAGCTTTCACGTATGCCAACATGTACGGGCCTGTTTGGAAGCAAGGCTTAATGTGGCCTATTGTGACTGGAAAAGGAGGAAAATATGTTTTCCACCTTCTCTTGACAGTGATCTGTGGTACTGGGGAGGAGGTATTGCTATGGAGAGGGCAAACTGCAGATGCCAAAAGTTCAAGAAACATTCAGGTTGTTGCATGCCCCTGAAATCGAGGCAATGTGAATGTTTGCCTGAACCTTCTAAGGAGCAAGCTGGCGTTGTGCAATGGTCTTGTCTTCCTGGCCACAGACGAAGCACCATCACAACCCTTCCCAGAGATGCACAGCATTGGTCCACCTTCTGCCAGCTGCCTAAAAGGGCATAATTTATGGATGTGGGAGGCAGTTATCACTTTGCATATCAGGGAATTGCCTAGAAGTCATGTTCCAAGATATCCTCGTGGCCCAGAATGTCAGAACAAGTGCTCCACGCCCGAGGAACGAGGCAGGGCTGTCAGGCAGTGAAGGACAGTGATCCCAGCTGAGCCTCAGGGCAGTGGATCTCCCCTACCATCACTGAATCTCCCCATTCCACATCCCAGCAGCATCAGAGCTTTGCCACTGCTCATGGGACATTGACCCAGCCTTGGAAATGCCCTTCAGTTGCCCCAGGAGGGCCATCACAGAGCCTGAGCATCACCTCACACACAGAAAGTGCACTGACACAGGAAATGTGCGCCCAGAAGCTGCTTTTCACCATCATGTGCAGAGTATTTGTGAGCCAAAGCCCTTTCTTTTCCCCCAATAAGTGACAGTTTCTCTGAAATGTAGAGTCTTTATTCCAGATTACCAACAACTCTCTGTATCTTTTTTTGTTTGTACTATAATCATGTGGCTTTTTTTCTCCTAGCATAGTCATGACCACAAGTGTTAAAATCAACAAATACCATTTTTGCAATTCTTCTTCCCACTTGGTATTAAATGCTTGTTTTACAGAGGGCAAATACATTTTTCTTAACAGGAGAAAAAAAAAATAAAATAAAAACAGACAGAAAGAACAGGACTTACACTATTTCTGCAGACCATAATTTAAACCTGATCCTGGAAAGTAATGCTAAAATGATAACCATGTTGTTTGTGATGGGTTGGTGTTTAATGATGATGTTATTGAACACAGAGATTAGATCCCTATCAGATGTGGTTTTGAAGAAGATACCTGAACTATGGAAAGACTTTGAAAGGCATTTTTCTTTCTAAGAAATAGTCAGCCCCTTGTATATGTCTCCTTCTAAGTAACTTAAAAACACATCAAGTTTTTCGCTCTCCACATTCTGATTTCAGAACTACTGTTTATCTATTTTAAAGATCCCTGCAATGAAAAAAGAACTATAATTAATGAGGGGGATTAGGCCTTACTGTATACACACACAAGTTTATCTCTCCATAGGCAGAGACACATTTTAACTTTGAGACGTGGTTTAAACTTAAAGAACTGATTGCAAAACATTGGCAAGGACCGTTTTATTTAACAAAATATCCAGTGGTTTGCCTGACATCCAATTCCGCAATGACCTCACTGACATTATCATTTTCCAAAAGGCTAACAGAGAGAGGTTTTTTAGGGTAAAAAGAAGAGCTAAGCCTCAGGATATGGATGATCCAATATTTGTGCAAAGGAAAGTCACTCCAGGCAATGCATAACCTTACCTGACCCATAAGTAGATATTACCTCCCCTCCTCAGTTTCAATTTCCATTTACTAAACCCAGAATTCCCCCTGAACACGTAAGGAGCCCGTTTCTATTCCATGGTACCCAAAGCAACATGCCAAGGTCCCTGTCAGGGCTGGGTGCCAGCCTGCAGCACCAGGCACTGATTACCTGGTCTGGTCCACTCTTGCCCAGCAGCAAACACTGCCCAGCCGTGCAAACACACTATGGGGAAGATGTGTGTGTTAAGAGAGAGGTATTACAAAAGCACAACCACCTTAGAAGCAAAACTTTAAAAATTTAATCATAATCAGAAAAAGAAAGGTCCTAAATTTACCTTTGGAATTCACTGGATAGCAAAGGAGAAGATAATTATGAATGGTGGTCAGCACCCGGCTTATCAGGGTTCTGAGCAGTGTAGACATTCTGTACATTTTGCATGTCTGTGTATGTGCCCAAAGGACTTGAAAAACAAATCAGATGACAATTTCAGGATATATTTTCTTCTGAAGAAGAAGAAAATCCAATTTCTGTATTCCGTTTGTATGCCAGTCCCTGGCACAACAATCTGCAAGCAGAACTGTACTCATGTTCAAAACTAAGCACATTTTATACACAGGCCTAGCTGTGACCATCATGGGTAATATTTTACAAGGCCAAGAATATATAGTGGACACTCAAGTGAAATTCACCCACTGAGAGGTTAATTCACAATTTTCTACTTCAAAATTCCTAGTATTCTCCTTCAAGTTTCTACCTCTTCCAAAGTATTTGATATTAAAGAAACCTGCTAATGGTCTGGTGCAGAACAGAAAGACTTATATCATTCTTCAAAAACATGCCATTGCCTATTCAAGCCAAGTGAGAACAAAAAAAATTCCTACTTTAAGGATGGTAACTTTCTAATAAATCCAGTGCAGAATGATACAGACAGCATTTTAGAGCACACTGACATAGTACTATCTACAGAATTATGGACAACCCTTGGACCCTGCCAGGTTGAGGCTTAATACCAGAAATAGAATAAATTGATTCAAGAAGTCATCTTGAACACCACCGTTCAGCCTGAGTGCAGTTCAGTCTCTGATGATTAAATGTTACTTCTTTATAAGCTTCATTCCGGCCAAAACTCTCTTACATTAATATTTTCACAAACTATATCCCAAAATAAACATTTTATATGTGATACAAATACCAAAGTCATTTCAGTTCACTTACTGTGGTCATGACCACTTTGGCAAGGTTTTGGTGAGGGAGGAGAAATTCAATAAATCAGATAATTTCATGATTTAGCGTTTGCAAAGGTCAGAAACCAGCACACAGTATCTCTCTACTCTGAATTACGCATCAGTTAATAGAAAGTGGAAAAATTTTCCAAGAATCCAGCCAAAACCTGGCATCTGACAGAGGAACATCATCAATGTGTTCTATCTTTTGGGCTCCTCCCTCCCACCATTATGTCCTGAGGAAATAAAGTATAATAATGGACACAAGGACTGGTTCTTACATTAAGAAACCAACAGCAGGGGAAGGATGAATGGCAAGAAACTTTTTCCTTTAATCATGTTGGGCTTTCATTAGTAATGTTGCAGCATTTGCTCTAGAAGAAGATAAACTGAAGAAATTTGGTAACAGAGGGGGAAGTTGAGTTTTGTGTTTCAGATGAGCTCAGAGCATCTGCAAAATCAAAGTATATCTGGGATTTTTGTTTTAGACAGTATTTAAGAAAAGCTGAGGATTCTCAAAATTCACAGCCAAATTTCAAAGCCAGAAAGCACATCTACAAAGTTGTGGCAATGTGTATTTCTTCCAAGACACTGAGTCTTCTCAATTTTTTATTCACCTGGACTGTTTGCTTCTTTTTGCACCAATTTTTTTTTTATTTCTGATCTCTTTTGGCACAGCTGGCTTTTGACAGACACACACAACAGTCATCAGATGAGGAATATTTGTGATGGTGAAAAAAAAGGCCAAAAATTTTGGATGCTGTTCTGTGATTTGCTGTCTCATTTCCTTTGTCTGGGGACACACAGCATGTCCTCATCCAAACATTGTTCCACTTCCCATTCGTTGATTAATCAACAACTTTTAATCTGAATGGAACAGGACATGCAGCAAAACACCAAGACAGAGCTGGGTGTCTCCCTGTGATGAGAAAGCACCCATTTCACAATGTTTTCACAGGGGATGCTGCTTAGACTGATGCAGTTGAGTGAAAGCCACTTTCTGCACAGACTTCTGCAAAGTCTGAAACTTAGTCCAGAGCTAAAAGCAGCTTTGCAGCACTTAGGAAGGCAACCTGACATGTGTAATTGATAAGGAAGGAGCAAGCCAACAGCCAGGAACTGGCAGGGGTGCCTCAACGCATGCCCCTCCTGCATATATCAGAGCATTAAAACCATCAAATCCTCCTGGTAGAAAAGCAAACAAGACCAGCCTAAGACCAAGATAAATTAAAGGTCCAAAGCAACATTAAATCATCTGAAGATATTCCCATTAAACAGAATTATTGTCCCCATTAAGAATCAAAGCCATTTAGAATCATTGGCTCTTCAGTTTTTCGATTAAGCAGATTTTTCCATGTGGGTTTCTTGTGATTAAAGGCCTTATCTTGCAAATCCTTGCTCATATCTACCATCCCACCTCAAGTGAGCAGTCCTAATGGATGAAGAGTGCTGGTTTACTAATCTGATCTACATTCACTTAATTCTGCTGATTTCAGCTTGATTTGCCAGACAGGAGGAGATCAAGCCAAGGGACCTACTCTCAGAGAACCGAGTTTGCAAGGGAAGAGTTACAGTTGTGCCTACAGTCAGACACAAACAGCAGCTCATTAACAACTGTCCAGACTCCAAATCCCCAGAGTTCAGCTCCAGCCTGGAAGGCACAGAGCCATGTTACCATAAGACCAGGAAGATGCTGATAAATCCACCTGAGGGACAACATTTTTTACATTCATACCTTAATATGTCTAAAGGGCTTCCTGACCAAGGCTGGCTCATGCCCCAGTGGCTTCGAGCTGGCTCGTGAGAGCGCCAGGTTGTGTAGACATGTTCTACAGGGTAAGTATATCCTATATTGACAGCATTTAGTTGATCTTTCATAATAATATGTGTATTCTACTGGTCTCTGATTGACTGACCTGCTGGCTGCCTGAAATTGCCTGGAGACAAAGAAATGAAAAGGGACAAATTACTTTAGGAGTAATTATATTAATATAATGTAATGCAGCATTGTCTACCATCTAGACATACCATCAGCATCAGGCAGAGAGAGGAGCAAGCAAGAATCTTAAATTCCACGACTCAAACCAGAAACTAAGGACTTGCTCTTTTCTAAACCAAACTTGCATTCGCCACGATTTCCATAATTTATAAACCTGGAAATTACCCTTGACATCCACAGACTCCCATGTTCCAAGTTTCCTAATATACTCTTTCCATAGGTTTCTGCCCTACCCTTTCTGTGGTCCAAACGGGATTTCGGAAGGCGCTGTGCTGATACCAGCAGTTTGATAAAGCACAGTGACTTATTTCTGCTTTCTCTGAGGAACACACGTATCAGTGCTTGCCTGGGTATGTTTGCACACGTGTGTATGTTTAACATACTGCACCAACCCTTCCACTTGGTCCTAATGAAAAGAAAAAAAACACCAAAAACCTGTTTATCATAAATCAATCCTGAAAAATAGTTGAGTATGGATACCAAACCCATAGGAGCCCACAAAACAGTTCACTCCCTGGCCCCTGTTCCAGGCACCCAAGTCCAGCCTGAATGAGCACAAAATATTAACTTTTATGGTTAGCTGTGTGATGAAGTGGATCTTGTCTTGCTTTATTTTTGTTTGACAGTGCTATAAACATATTATATTAACATAGTGCCCCATCCGTTGGATGGATTTCTGTTGGATTTATTGGGGGGAGCTGCAGAGGGAGGGAGACTGGGGCACAACTGCAGGGTTAAAATGCAGAAATCAAACCCTGATGGTTGAAACTAAGAAGTGATTTGATCTGTCACAGGTATTTAGGAAGTGACATCCAGAAGAGCCTCAGGGTAGCCAGTGACAGGGAGGGCAGGAACAACTTGATCAGGCATCTCCATCTGCTCACCTGCAAACATGAGCCAGGACCCTCTATTCACCTAAAAGGGCAGTCTAACACACCCTCACTGCATTTCCAGTCTGAGGAGTCCAGAGGAACACTGAAAGCTGGTAGATGACAGCATCTGCTCAGCACATCCACATGTGTCAAGCTGGGCACTCTCATTCCCTAGCTGTGGTTAGACACCCTGTTTTGGGATCCAAGCAGATTACTGCTGAAAGCTTCCCCTTCCGTTCATTCCTTCCTACTTCAGTGTTACTTGGATCGATTTTCTTACTCTAACTCCTCAGATCTAAAAGCAGAGCACGGAACTCACAGGACTCCTTTCTGACTCTTTTCAGAAAGAGGGCTAACACTACTACAGATCAATCACCGTGGAAGTTATTTTTCCTTGCCTTTTTTTTTTTTTTTGACTGAAAGCCAAAGAATTTGGACTTTCAGATGTTTGGGTAGGAAGCATATTATGTGATTTAAACGTAATGTGTTAATAGAAAGGGTTTGGCTCATGGGAGAGGGAAGGGACAAAAAGATCACATCTCCCTGCACGGTCTAAGTTAATAGGAGAAGGAGGTCAGAAGAAGGATGTGGAGTTACACTGCTGTAATATTGGGGAAATAAGAAAATCAGGCACTACAGAAAAGGAAACAAAATTACAGCTCTAATAACAACAGAAATGCATGTAATATCCAGCACAGATAATATATGTATGCATGGAGGATCTTATTAAAATCTACAAAGATTTTCTTCTTTTGCCTTCTGCTATTGCGCAAAAAATAGAATGGCTCTATCTCCCTTTGTCAATAAATCACATTTAGGTCACTCTGAGGAGCAGCAGAATATAAATGTCTCGTATGCAAATATCAAACTATGTTTGGGGTATAAATGTGATACAAATGCCATCCAAAATATGCTTGAAAGAGAGAAATGAAGTGCTAGTGCATTAGATTTAACAATTTATTTACAGACTGGAAGTCATTGAAATCTACTTCTCCCTAAACTATCTGTTCCCAAGCCTTAAACATTCAATAACTTCTCAGCCAGGGAATGTGTGCTTTTTTTCTTTTATATTTTTTTTTCCTTTCCCACTATTTTCTCTGTGCCTTATCATGTGCTCAATATATTATTGCAACACATTAGTTACTTTGGTCCACAGCTCTGAAATAAGGCTCTAGGAATCTCACAGATAAATCACTGATCAGAATAAACTGATTGTCTATTCTGGATTCACTTTTGGAGGACGGGGGAAAAAAAAAAAAAAAGCACAAGTGATAAGTTCTGAGAACAAACCCAAGTCTGTTACTTCTCAAAAGGCTGTGGGTTTTCACCTTCAGCTGTGCATTCTGGATTTTTTTCCAAGTCTTCTGTACAAATGGTAATAGCTGCATTTCTCTCAAGCTGTGGGACAACTGCCCCACAACCAGAATATAATTTTAAGATTACAAGCTTGTGTTTCATTTGAAGTTTTGATGGAGTGTGTATATCTTCCCTCAAACCAATATTTAATAAGTTGCTTTTGTGACCTACTGAAGCAAGACATCTGCACTACTCTGCACTTTTGTTTCCAATAGACTCATATTTAGCCTGGTACAGTTGATATATGGGAGAGAACATCTTGGAACAGATAAACCATGAATAATTCCAGATCTTCAACTACCACAAACACCTTCTTTTGGCATCCTCATTCTCAACACCATCTCTTTTTTTTCTTTTTTTCTTTTTTTTTAAATTAGTCAATGGATGCCAGATTGGGGTTATGGACTTAATTAATTTTATGTCTGTGACATGCTCACTGTATAATTATACCAAGCTGTGCACTATTAGATAATTATTTTTGGTCCTCAAAAGAGGAATTCAATTTGTTTGAAATTATTTTAGCTCCTTCAGAAAGAGAGAGATTATTTCCCTTCAAAAAGCCATCAAACTAAGTGATAAAGCAACCTCATTCTGGTAATAAAAGACTACGGCACTGAAGTGGTTACAAACCATTTTGTTCAACCAGACTATTTACAAGTAGCAACAGGGTATCTGTTTCCTGTCATCTCCATCATATATCTTGAGGCAGAGAGATTGGAGCCCAATTACAGCCTGATATCTAATCAATACACACCTTATTCCTAGAGCAGGAAGTAAAGGAGGAGGCCCCTGGGAGCCAGAGTTCAAATTACTCCGCTGTCGATTCCAGATAGCAGCTAATGATAGGATATATTTCTGGAAAGGGGGGTGGGTGGGAAGGGCAGCATGGTTTAATGGGATTGTTAATACAGGGAACACATACGTATTTTAATTTAGACATCTGCTGCTGAATTCCAAAAACCCTGCGTGAATCAGGAAAAAATGACCCAATTTGCTATTCGCTCTGATAGCTTTCGGGACTTAACTTTGCTAAAATAAAGCATGCAAGTGATAAGCTCAGTCCAAAAACCTTTAAATGAGATTTGTAAGCTACATTTGGTTAGATTCCCTCCCCTGTCCACCTTTTTAGCTGCTTTTTTCCTGAAGGAGGACTTACTTTGATAAGGATACAGACTTCACAGAGCTCTGGGGAGTTTCAACCAAGCCAGTGAGCGTTTCCCTTTCCCAGATGACCAGTTAAACTTTCTCTGCTGTGTGCTTGGAGCCACCAAGCCAAATCTTGCACTTAACTGAAGGCAGCTGTCCATTGACTCTTGGGCAGTTACTCACTCTTTGGGAAGGTCTGTCAGGGACTATCTGTCCCTGAGTGTCTAATTTTGTCAATTAGCCAAAAAATAACCATTCCTACTCACCTAGTCCTTTCTATTCCTAGCAATCATTCAAAAAGCTGCCTTATGCATAGCCATCCTTATGAAAATGGTGGGGTTTTCTGCCTTGCAAGAATTACCCTAACTCAGAAATGCAAAATATGAAGAGCAAATAGCCTGAATAATCAAACCAAGTCACGTGCTACACTCAGTACTCCAAGAAAGAGAATGAAGCACAGGGGCATAATAAATCTTGTTAGTATTTAGCTTTCAAAATGCTCTGGATGGCTGCCTGGTGACATGGATTCCTTCTCGGTTTAATACAGGTTTGATTAGCCAGGAAATCATTGTCTTTTTCTAGAGAGCCAGACTACAGATCTACAAAACTCACAGTAAACAAAAGCAGTCAACACAAATCTCATCCATGGTTTTCTGGTTGGAAGCACTGCACTAAGCTCTAAGGCTCCCAGCTTCAGCACTCAGTATCCTGAGTGAGGCAGGTAAATCCTCACAAGGACCAGATCGACAAAGACCTTCAGTTTTCTAACTTAGCTTTCTACACACCTAAATCTGGTCTTGGATCGTGTTACTCTTCAGTTCCTCATCTGACACATCTGGGTGAGTAATCCTTCCTCTCTCCTGTCTTAACTATTTGTCCATCTTAACTACTTATAATACAAATTCTTCCAGCTGGTGACCACTGCAATATATTTGTACAATACTTAGCACAGTTTCAGCTTGGGATTTCTTGGTCTGACTCAGTAGTGCTATTGCTAGCACAGAGTTTCACATAAATGGGGCCCCAACACTGAAAGATACCTCTAAGTGCTGCTGTACTACAAATAAATAATTATATGATATACATAAATCTTGCATTTTTAATGCCGAAGTCCCATGAGACAGAAAAAAGATTTTAAACGAGACAAGAACTTTCTAATTATACTGCATGTTGATGATCTTGGAATAGGTACAAAAACCATTAAAGACTTTTACTTTTTTTTTTTTCTGCCTCTTAAATAGGAAAAATCTTTTCATCAAACATAGATTGAAGCCAGTGATAATGTAACTCTGGCTTACTAAATAATAACAGTGCAGGGCTTTCTAAATAGCCTGCTTCAAATAATGACTTATATTATCCTAAATTCAAAAGCAAACAACTGGGGAGAAGGAAATCGCTAAACGAAGAGCAATATTAAATTCCAGAGGGTGAATGTGTGCTGCTAAAGGTGTGGTCTTAATGGAATTTGACCTATATCCATAATTTTGCTGTCACTCAGCGCCAACTCTCACAGCACAAAGAGCACAGATGAGCAGGGTGTGAACAAAGCAGGGAGCTGCCCGGAGCAGCAGAGTCCTGCAGGGAGCACCAGGGATGACCCCGTTGCCTCCTCCCCCTCCCACGAGCCCTGGACACCTGGGCTGGCTGTCACTGCCACTTCCAAAGAGAACAAGCTGCTGGAAGGTGGGTATGGCTCAGTGTGAGTTGGCCTCTCCAAGCAGGAGGATCCAGATCCTCCAACATGCTTGCAGCAGCAACCCTACGGGCTCAGCCAGTCATCCCAAGCCTCTTCATGTCTCTGAGTGTTCAGGGCATGGAAACAAAGAGGTGGTGGCTGCCTACTAGGTCCACTGCCCTTGAGGGAGAAAATGAGATTAGGCTAGTGAGCTGCTCTTATCCCAGCTGAACTGTTGGATGAACTTCCAAAAATATCCTTGAATTGGCATTCTGCGTACAGCTGTGTTTATGAAAGGCAGTATCATGTATGTAAATAAATTCAGATGCTGCTTGAGTTATTTTAAAACAATCAGAAGAACACTAATCATTTTATAGGCTCAATCTTATCCCAAGAAAGTGACAACTCGGTGTATATACATGTACTAGAACTTTCAGTTACTTGCATCTCCACACAGACATAAAACAAGACGTAGTCTTGTCTCCCAGCCTCATGAAGAGCTACTTTTGTTTTCTGTCTGCTTTGCTTGCTGATATAACCTTTCGATACAGGAACCTAAAAAACCCCTTAGCCAGAGCTCCAGGGGCAGCTGATTTATGGGCAGGCATCAGATGTACCTTGGCAGCACATGAAATCCTTTGTGTGAAGATCAAAGATTCCTTCAGTGCAATCTACCACCAGTAGTACCTCAGCCCTCACCAGCACCCTGGTGTCCCAGGGCAGGCTCACAGGATGCCCAAGTCTTGTTCTCCTGGGCAGGGTGGGTACTTTGAACCCAGATGAGACCCATCCTGCAGCTGGGCCCTGGCCAGGAGGCACGTGTATCACAGAGCTCCCTGTGTCTAAATCCATTAATTATCTCACAGTGTAAACAGTTTGGGAGCGCTGTGGTTGCCTGCTCATGGGGAGATAACGCAGTTTAACCACTGTCTGCTCTAACTCCACGGCTGAACAGACCCGGGGAAGGTTTCAGAAATGCCCCAGCGAGATGGGGAGATGGCAAAAACGTTTTCCTGAATTTGGCTTCTATCAGAACACAGCAGCTGGAGATGATACTTCACCTCAGGTGGACTAAGCTAAACTATGGATATTCCCATTGACTCCCCTGAGTCAATGGCAATGCTCCCTCTGCCTTCAAGGGAGCAAGGACATCACCTTAAGAGAGCCTGAGCTTCGCACTTGTTTTCCTAACATACGCCACAAAACCAAAACTGTTCTTATTTCTAGCAGTCCCCCAGCAATTCTGTGGCATCCTCTGTTTAGCTTTTAAAAAAGTAAAATCTCTGAACAAAAGTGTCTCTGGGTAGTCGAAATACATAAATGAATTCTTGGCTATTTCTTTATGCCACAATATACCATGCCAGAGCTCTGTAATTTAGATGGCTGTTTTATTAAAACATCATATGCTATTCCCATTTTTCTTTTTATGATTGGAGAACAATCTGGGACTGAGAGGGTATATTCTGTCATAGTCTGTTATGTATCATATGATCATCTTTTTGCCAGTGTTAGCCTCCAGAGCTGAAATATGAATGTCCAGAAATATGAATACTGCCACTAATGTTAACTCTGGTTCCATTTACATTTTCCTTTTGGAGTCCTGCACAGCAAGGTGAACAGGTTACATCACGAGAGCTAGAAGGAACGTGGCCCACGTAACAAGGGCACATGAGTGGCACACGGAAAAAAGAGCTTAAACTTGCACAGTGAAAAAAAAAAAACTCAAGTCCATCTTGAATTTCATGTGTCAGCAATCCAGCATCTCTTCAGACACAAAACAAAAGCTGGTGGCTAACCAGTGTCACTACCATTAACCTCATCCTCATCTCCAGCGTCCAAAGTAAAACTTAAAATAAGGCTTTTTATAGCACAAAGTTACCCTGTAGAGGACTACAAAACCGCAGGATTACAAAACGTCGATGGTTATTGCAAACTTCCCTCACAAATGCTAATGAATTGTTTTCTTTTTTCACTCAAATCCTGTTGTTTCAAATGAAAACACATCACTGCTTTGTTGCTGAGCACTTTCTCCCACAGTACCCTGCATAAAGACTTGCTTGTGCACACTCTGGAATGTGCTTATTCCGAAATGTTTAATTGTCATTTCTTCCACCTTACATCAGAAGCCTGTCACATGCATTAATTAGGTCCGTAAAAATATGCTTGAAAACCCTACTATTTAAATACAAAAGAGAGAGAGAGAGAAATGAGCACTGTAATTTCCAGAAATGACTAATGTCTTGCTGGAGTTAATTCCCTGGATTGATGGCCTAATTGCCAGTGTGGCCAAGGTAAGACACACGGTGAGATCTCTGGCTGCTCAGCAGTCAACACTACCTTCCTTACCAACCCTGAAAGGACAATTTTTTAATTGATATTTCCAGGCATGAGTTTGATTTAAATGAAAGGCTTACTAGTGGAACAAACAACAAGCTGCCATTTATTGAATGCACACACACACAGACACACACAGAGGAAGGGGAAACCAGGTCCAGCCAAGGAATTAGAGACCATTTTATGTGATTGCAGGGGCAAAGTAGCCACCAGCTAGAACAGAAGCTCATGTGCTGCAGCATCCTGCCTGCAGCATCAGCTCCAAATGCCTCAGAGAGACACATAAGCAGCCTGTACAGCGGATTCATTTTAACTCCCTAAAGTTGCCATAAATTTAAATAAGACCCTTTCCTAGCCAGGAACCACAGGCTGGGTTGCCCTCTCACAATAACATAAATGAGGAGAAACTTCATTTATAGCAGTGGCGTTGCAGCAAGGATTTATTCTCTGAGGGTGGGGAGGCACTACCAGGAAGATGCATTGAGCTTAGAACAGTCCAACTCGAGCAACAAATATATTAAAACAGCTTTGCTCCTGTAGTAGCACTGACATATCTGTGAACATGAACAGTACTTTGTTGTCCCAGAAAGGAGAGTTGGTGGCCAGGGCTTCTTAAAAGGGCATTTATCCCCTTCACACTCACAGCCCACTGACACTCACAGCATGAGTTTCTGTTCCCACTCCCAAGAAAAGAAAAAAAATTGCATCACAACCTGTAAAATTTGGTGTATTAAGATGCATTAAACTGTAACAGGATATTAAGACATATTCACAGCACAAGAAACACTCATTTCCAGACTGAGAAGTCAAATGTGAGCACTGTGGCATCACAGGCAAACAGTGTAACTTGCCGAACTGAATATAAAAATCAAATAAAATTTAAATTTAAAACTTGTGTCTTCTTGTGTTGACATAGTCTTTCAGACTTGAGGGAATTCAACTGCTTGACTTAAATGGCCCTGAAAAATGTGACTTATTATTCAAATACAAACTTAATTCTTCTAGTAATAATGGGTTTTATTTTCAGTGGGAGAAAAGTCTGCTGTTTGTTTAGACTGACCAGAGATCTGTGCAAATTGTACCTGGGGGAAACATATGGACAGTGCACTGCTTTCTGAAAAACTAAATTATGCAATTATATTAGTACATCAACTGTATTTGTTTTCACAAAACACTGATATCTGAAGTTAAAATAAGTGCAGGTCTTTCAAAATACATGCAGAATTATACTCAAACCATCTCCAATAAGACATTTTCCACCAGCTCTTTTGATGATCTGTATCTCTTCAATTTTTAGAAACACTTATCTGACGAGGTCAAAGTACTCTAGCACAAAAGATTGAAAGCAGCAACACCCCAGATAAATAGTAAGCATTTTAATAATCTATCTTACAATTCTAAATATGATTTTCCAACATGCAAGTTTTTTCTGCCAAAGGTAAGAGAAAGTTTGAGGTGGTAATTAGAGCAGACCTGAAATATTATATCACTACTATGTTATATAGGCAGCTTTTTAATTCTCACCGAGTTATCACACTCCAGCACAACGCACAGACTGCTCAACCTGACATCAGCACATACTTGGGGTTTTTATTTCAATAACCCATAAATTTTAATACTCAGATCAGTCAAAGGGAGTTCTCTCAGGCAATTAATGTATAATTAGACTAAGATAATATATTTAGTAGAATTCAAAGGTAACTGCTACAGAGAACTCTAACATATATGGAAACCGAGGTGGGCCCAAACCCAGAATAAAACATCCAGAACCCTCTTGCTGTGAAAAATTCAAGGTATGGATCTGAATCTTGCTGGTAACCTCTCTCCCTTTGCAGTCTTACTCTGTCCAAGTAGATGAGGTCCCAGCAGCCATCCAATGGAACATGGCTGTTTGCACGAGTGGTTTGGTAGGTCCAGAATTTAAGTCCCCCTTCTGAAACTTCTCTCTTTCCACCAAATAACTTCTAAAAGCCATATGAGATGTCTTGGGCCCTTCCTAGATGATGCCTGCTTTCCCTGCTTTGCCTCACTTGTGATGTGCTGCTCTGTGTTAAACCTCAATAGACGTTTTTGGCAACAGCACATTTTATGGTGCCAGTTCTACTGATGAGAAATGTGAGATACAACGAGACTGAGGTGTCCAAGGGTGTATGTGACACCTGTCACATACAAGAGACAAGCTGGGAGTAGACTGAGTCACAGTTTTTTTTCCCTACCAGCAGGACTATATCTTTTCTTTATTTTGGCTTTTCACATGCTTAAAATAGTTGTGGCTTATTGAGAGATTTAGCAAGGAGCTAAATCTCAGGTCAAATAACAGGTCAAATTTACCTGTTTACCAAGAGACTGCAGTGTTTCTAGAAGACTCATACCTTGGAGATATATGCCACACGATACCTAAAGATGCTGGAGGGATTGTCTAATACTTAACTGGAGTATCTAGTTGGCTGCCAAATAACTGTAACATCTGGTATTAAAGAGGAGCAAAACATAGATGTTTTACTATAAAGCAGTTGCAAAATAGATTCTAACTCTTTGCACAGCGGTCCATTATAGCCTGACTTTATCATACTTTGGCCAATAAGGTCCTCTCGATTTAACTAAGAATTAGACATTAGAGAGGAGCAATAATAGCTGGTAAGGAAATATTATCAACTTCATTTCATTTTCAGATGGTTATTTCCTATTCTCCTATCAGGTTTTATTCTGCTTGTGGAGTACATATTATACATATTTTTAATAAAACCATTGCAAAATTACCCACAGGCAGAGAGAATAAATTAACAGGCTACTTAATTGAGTTCTTTTCAAGATTCTTAGCATCAGCAGCACAGAGTGAAATAGGGAGGAATGTAAAGTTTGTCACTTTATAAGCCATGAGGCCATTTATTCTCCCAGCTTGCTTAATGCAGTAGTTAATTCTTAACCATTTTAAATGAATAAACAACATCAGGGCATTAGCTTGGTTACAGAATCTCTGTACCCCAAACCAATGACAGTTTCAAGAAAAGGAAGAATTGTTCCTCCTTTGCTGCTTCCAAAGTCATAAACCTAAAATCTAAAGGGTGTCCAAATCCTTCTTGATCTCAGTGGACATTAGGGACCTAAAAACTTCTGAGGATCCAGGCTTTTGTTCTTACCCTTTCATTTATATGCACAACGGGGTGGGGAAAAGTCATTTATTTACTTGACCCTTCCAAACTCCTTTCCAAGCACCTCTCTTTCAATTGCATTTTTCGAGAATCATTTTGAAAGATCCCTTTCCCAGCCTTAGTCAGACTTCCAGGCATTTCAGAACACAAAATCTTTCCCAGTTTGATTTTTACTTTAACATCAGTTAATTTCTATTTGTTCTTCCTCCCCAATTTCACTAATGCCCTTTTTGTATACGTATATTTGTCCATTACAATCTACAGAACAATCACCCTAATTGATCTAGTGTTAACCTCTAACTGCTTAAGATCCAGACTGTTTTTATCTATTGCTCAGTCCCAGTTGCAGCATTAATTCCCTATAGTGCTTACATCTGTCACCAATGCCACTAGGCCCTTTTAAAAGAGGCACCTCTCTAAATAAATGCCACTGTAAACAATCCTTACTCGAGGAGTGGAGGCTGCTGAAAAGCCCCCATTGTAACAGTTTGTTTTAGCCTTGTGTTGTATATAATGATAAATTTCATACAGGTGTCACATTTTTTAGCGGGAGGTGAGGATTGATGGGGAGCAGTAGAATGATCCATCATCAGAGGCAGGTGGCACAGTATTGGAATTTCAGAAATCTGTTCCCAATCACATCCAGTGCTGGATGACTCAGTAACGACCCTATTTGCGATGCGTTACTGAAAATCAATGTGCCGCATTCAAGGTCAATGTACTGTTAGAAAACTCCTTAAGCACTGATGGATGGATTGTGTTCATTCAGAATAAATGTGAGAAGAAAGTGACAGCTGAGCATCCCAATAGTTGTGCCAACTTTAAGAGAACAGCTTCCTTCTGGAGAGAGAAACATGATTCCCCCGGGGATTACATCATTCCTTATTTCCTTTGTTCTTCCCCTTTTGAGCATTTAGGTAATTGTTTAATACATCTGTCTTCGTGCAGTTAGGAAACTTCAAAGTTTGAAGACAAATACTGAAGAACAACAATCTTTACAGACTTCCTTGTATGAATAATACTCATCATTACAAAAGACTATCAAAGTTTATAAGGATTAAGTAGACAAGAAGGGAAAACATTAGAAGAAGAAACCAAACCCACACACAGGTAAAGAAAAAAGCCTCTCTGCAAAGAGGTCTAAAGATAAAATCCCAAGTCAAAACATGGTCTTGATTTTTCTGTTATTATAGTAGTGAACAAGATACTTAGTGTCTTTACATATCTTTACATATTTTTCAACTCTTTAAATGGTTTTGCATAACTTTAAACGTTTTAAATTAGCTGGGAACTTGCCATGCATGGTAAACCAGATTTTCACTTATTAAAGATCCATGCTTATAAATAAAGCTATCTCACTTATTCTTCTAGAATGGGATGGGATATCTTATTCAAATAGTTTTCTAAATATGAATTAATGGCACTTCAGAGACTCCTTCCAGAGGGATTCAGAAATTACACTCCTTTTCTTTCCTGAAAAATAATGGCATTGTCTTTTAGTTGATGGGGGGAAAAAAGTAATCATCAGCTTCCAAAAGGAAAACAGGATTGATAGCTCAAACAGGAAGGGGGAAAAGTGTAATTTACCATGTGGTTCACCAGCAGCTAAATCTGTTCACTTGACACAATAAATGATGTCAGGCTTCCTCACCCACTGTGTCAACAAAATGGGTGTTGTCAAAAACATTAAGACATCTTATTGACAAACTCTCAAGTCATTATACTCTTTGAAGTGGTTTTGTCTTCTGCCTAAAATTATTGCACCGACAGCATCGATTCATCTGATACATTGATAGTGCAGCAACAAGCTCCAGGGAGGATTCTGAGCACAGCCAAAGCAATCATCCAGACAAAGTTATTTTTTACTATTTTGGTCAGATTCTGAGAGGTGGCAGGTTATCAGGGACCAGCAGTCCATTTCCAATATTCAAACAACTCTGCTTCCACGAGGAAACAAATTTTTGTCAACACAAAGTAACTATACAGAGCCCTGTTAAAAAGAGGTTGCTTTGCATCAAGAATATCAGCTAGGGGTTAATTGCAAATCCACCACCAAAACAGGTTGCAGCACATTATTTCAGCCAGAATATAATGCTTATTCAAATACTTTAGGGAGTACAAAGCTTCCAAAGCTCCTTTCCTTACTCAAATAGTTGTACTGACTTTGTCAGATCAATGAGATGAGAACAATCTGAATGCTCTGGTCGAAACAGTTATGTTTGTCAGAGGATTTGATCAAAAATGTGTGAGATAACTTAATCATTAGAGGTTAAGAAGTTGGAAGGAATTAAGGCTACTTTGAGAGGTCAACAGGTAAGCATGTACAGCACAGTTCCTTTCCCAGTCTGAATTGCTGTGGCACAGGGTTGGTCAGGCAGGGCTGTCTGCACTGCTGCTGCCCATCAGTAACTCCTGCAGACAAATAAGGGACATCACAGGTCCTTTGGATACTTAAGTTTAACCCAGTGTAGACCTAATCCTTCCTTCATACCAACATCAATCAGCACTATCTCCATGAAAGCCAAGCAGCACAAAATCCAAATGGGAGAAAAATTAAATTTGTATGGGATTGAGAGTGTACTCAAAAAAGAGGGGGGCAAAAACAAACAAACAAAATCACAAAAACAAACAAAAACCCCACAACAAAACCAAACAAAAATCCAAACAAAACCCCAAACAAGCAAACAGAAAGAACAATTTATCTTTCCTTCCTCTCTTCTCTTTGTTGTTCTACGTACAAAGGAGTCTCCACAAGCACATGGCCCATACAACAAACTCCAGCACTCTTTTCCCCTCCTGTCTTCCAGGAGTGGGGTAGGTGTGGGGTAGATACAAGCCAGAGAATGTCCTATCCCTGTATTCTCAGTGACCACTGTTCTCCTCCTTGCTGGGTTTGGCAGCTCACAGATCCACGGGCCAGCAACAGGGACTAATAATCAATCAGGTCTCTTGGTCCCACCACAGCCTCTCACACAGGCTACAATCCTGTGCCACTGAGCATTTGGCTCCCTGTCCTTAATGCAAAGTACAGAGCTGAAGATAGAAGCAGGCTGAGAGTGCCAGTTCTGTCCACTGTGGATTTGTGATTAAGTTTTGCCATTAAAATACAGTATATAAAACACTAATTCAAGCCAAAATTATAGACTCGGATAATAGATGGAATTACTGTGCCAGCAACCCACAATAAAAATACACAGTACAAATAAGTGAAAGAATCTGATGTCAAAAAAATGGATAATGAAAGTAAATTGTATAAACGTAATTAATAAAGGCTTGGAATGGAAATTTCCAGTGTGTACTTGCTGAGCCGAGATCCACTGAATATCCACAGACTCTTCTAAATTTAAGCTGAAATAGTAATGACCAGCTTCTTATGTTGTGTTTAAATTGTATCTTTTATATCAGAAGGCATCTTGGAGTCTCCACTAAATTGTTTTAATTAAACTAGCCATTATGTTTTATTAGTTCCAACTTCATCACATTCAGATGAGAAATAAAGATGCACATAAAACCCAGACTTTGACATGAAGAAATCCATTCCTGCCCGAGTATTCACAGCTGCTATCTCCTGCTGCCCCAGCTCTGCAGATAACAGCTACTGTTTTGCTGGACTTGTCATGTAGCCTGGAAGTCTGACAGGGCTTTTTTCTGTGATCCATTTGCAGCCTGTGCACAGCCTTTCCTAAGTATTTGTTTTGCTTTGCTCAAAACCCTGAGCTTGGGTGGCCTTGGTGAAGGATCCTCAGATTCTGCTG
>NW_020955606.1:27312-28973 GCF_003031625.1 Empidonax traillii | reverse complement strand
GCCAGTTCCTGACCCAGCACAGAGTGCCCCGGTCCAAGCCATGGGCTGCCAGCTTTTCCAGGAGTATATTATGGGAGACAGTGTCAAAGGCTTTGCTGAAGTCCAGATAGACACATCCACAGCCTTTCCCTCATCCACCAGGTGGGTCACCCAATCATAAAAGGAGATCAGGTTGGTCAAACAGGATCTGCCCTTCCTAAACCCATGTTGGCTGGGTCTGATCCCTTGTCCATCCTGTAGGTGCTGTGTGATTGCACACAGGGTGATCTGCTCCACAACTCTGCCAGGCACCGAGGTCAGGCTGACAGGCCTGTAGTTACTAGGGTCAGCCTTGCATCCTTTTTTATGGATTGGGGTGATATTTGCCAACTTCCAATCCTCACAGCCTACTCACATTGCATAGTTTGTGCAGGTTTACACAGTTTTCATACTAAGGACTCTGTCCTGCAGACCTATCTCTTGGTTTCTGATCAACTTTTTAGTAGATTTCAATCACAAAAAATTCTATTGAAACATAATTTCCATCTCTAATCACAATGCAAGTAATTGGTTAGGTCTCCTCAAGTATCTGATAAAACCACAAGGCTAATTAGTCACTTGTACCACTCACACCATCCACAGCCCAGTGGAAACCAGCTTCTGGAACATATTTCCCAGTCCTGTTTCCGACTGAATTGGGAAGTTCTGCCAGTGTCTTGGTGAATAGCTCTGTTCTGCTTTGGGGTCCCCTAGAACCTGGGCTATGATGTGAACGAGCCAGGAACGAGAAACAAGAGCTACTGAGAATGATGCAAGCCTCCAAAACCCTCCTTCAGTTAGTCTCTGCCTGCAACAGATGCCTTTCAAACTGGCACACAGGGAGAAACAAATAAATTCCTTGCGATTTTCATAATAAACAAAACCAGAGTGAATCACTCCAGAACAACAGCTTCAGTAATGTGACCTCTCTTACTCTTTCAAAGAAAGCAAAATTATTTTGTACAAATTATAGGCTGTTCCTGCTGGGAAATGAGAAACAGTATTCAAACTGATGCAAAACATTAAGCAATAGGTTTGAAAAGCTGTCACTCATCTCTGTGCAGGAAAGACACACACTTCATAGTTCTCAATTAGAAGTGTTTCCAGGCACCTCTGTAAAGTTGTTTAGATGGATTCCTACATTAGCCTCACTATACTTTTAAGTCATTTATCAGGCATTTAGCTGAAATAATAGCAGTTTGAGGCCTTGGTTGCAGTTTGGCTCCATGTTTCCAGTTTGAAGCAGCACAGGTACAACTCCAGGGGCAAAGCAGTGATCATCTGCAGATGCAGCAGCTGCTCATCAGGCACAGGGTACCACCCTGCAGTCCAGCCAATGTGGGGAACCACATAAGCTTTCACTGGCTGCTTCAACACACAGTCAGATATCTGATTGTCTTTGCAAAGTCAGACAAAATTTGACTACCTTTCCATCAATATGGACAGGGGATCCAACACACAGACATTTCCATTTCCTCCAGCAGATGCCACAGCCTAGCCTAACTTCATCCCCTGTGCTTCCAGAAGGAAAATATCCTCTGTCTTCTTTCTCATCCACAGGGATGACCATGACAGTGCAGCTGTGTGGATCACTGTATCATCACACACACCTTGTGTCCTCCCCGCTCATCTCCTTTACTTAG
>NW_020955606.1:25324-27291 GCF_003031625.1 Empidonax traillii | reverse complement strand
TGTGGCCAAAGTGCAGGACCCGGCACTTGGCCTTGTTGAACTTCATCCCATTGGAGTCAGCCCATCTCTCCAGCCTATCCAGATCCCTCTGCAGAGCCCTCCTGCCTTCCGGCAGGTCGACACTCCCTCCCAACTTGGTGTCATCTGCAAATTTGCTGATGATGGACTCAATCCCCTCATCTAAATCATTGATAAAGATGTTAAAGAGGACTGGGCCCAGCACTGATCCCTGGGGGACACCACTGGTGACCGGCTGCCAGCTGGATGCAGCCCCGTTCACCAGCACTCTCTGGGCCCGGCCCTTGAGCCAGTTCCTGACCCAGCACAGAGTGCCCCTGCCCAAGCCATGGGCTGCCAGCTTTTCCAGGAGTATATTATGGGAGACAGTGTCAAAGGCTTTGCTGAAGTCCAGATAGACACATCCACAGCCTTTCCCTCATCCACCAGGTGGGTCACCTGATCGTAAAAGGAGATCAGGTTGGTCAAACAGGATCTGCCCCTCCTAAACCCATGTTGGCTGGGTCTGATCCCTTGTCCATCCTGTAGGTGCTGTGTGATTGCACACAGGGTGATCTGCTCCATAACTCTGCCAGGCACCGAGGTCAGGCTGACAGGCCTGTAGTTACTAGGGTCAGCCTTGCAGCCTTTTTTATGGATTGGGGTGATATTTGCCAACTTCAAATCCTCACAGCCTACTCACATTGCATAGTTTGTGCAGGTTTACACAGTTTTAATACTAAGGACTCTGCCCTGCAGACCTATCTCTTGGTTTCTGATCAACTTTTTAAGAGATTTCAATCACAAAAAATTCTATTGAAATATAATTTCCATCTCTAATCACAATGCAAGTAATTGGTTAGGTCTCCTCAAGTATCTGATGAAACCACAAGGCTAATTAGTCACTTGTACCACTCACACCATCCACAGCCCAGTGGAAACCAGCTTCTGGAACATATTTCCCAGTCCTGTTTCCGACTGATCTGGGAAGTTCTGTCAGTGTCTTGGTGAATAGCTCTGTTGTGCTTTGGGGTCCCCTAGAACCTGGGCTATGATGTGAAGGAGCCAGGAACGAGAAACAAGAGCTACTGGGAATGATGCAAGCCTCCAAAACCCTCCTTCAGTAAGTCTCTGCCTGCAACAGATGCCTTTCAAACTGGCACAGAGGGAGAAACAAATAAATTCCTTGCAATTTTCATAATAAACAAAACCAGAGTGAATCACTCCAGAACAACAGCTTCAGTAATGTGACCTCTCTTACTCTTTCAAAGAAAGCAAAATTATTTTGTACAAATTATAGGCTGTTCCTGCTGGGAAATGAGAAACAGTATTCAAACTGATGCAAAACATTAAGCAATAGGTTTGAAAAACTGTCACTCATCTCTGTGCAGGAAAGACACACACTCTGTAGTTCTCAATTAGGAGTGTTTCCAGGCACCTCTGTAAAGTTGTTTAGATGGATTCCTACATTAGCCTCACTATACTTTTAAGTCATTTATCAGGCATTTAGCTGAAAAAATAGCAGTTTGAGGCCTTGGTTGCAGTTTGGCTCCGTGTTTCCAGTTTGAAGCAGCACAGGTACAACTCCAGGGGCAAAGCAGTGATCATCTGCAGCTGCAGCAGCTGCTCATCAGGCACAGGGTACCACCCTGCAGTCCACCCAATGTGGGGAACCACATAAGCTTTCACTGGCTGCTTCAACACACAGTCAGATATCTGATTGTCTTTGCAAAGTCAGACAAAATTTGACTGCCTTTCCATCAATATGGACAGGGGATCTGACACACAGACATTTCCATTTCCTCCAGCAGATGCCACAGCCTAGCCTAACTTCATCCCCTGTGCTTCCAGAAGGAAAATATCCTCTGTCTTCTTTCTCATCCACAGGGATGACCATGACAGTGCAGCTGTGTGGATCACTGTATCATCACACACACCTTGTGTCCTCCCCGCTCATCTCCTTTACTTAG
>NW_020955606.1:7665-24940 GCF_003031625.1 Empidonax traillii | reverse complement strand
ATTTCCATTTCCTCCAGCAGATGCCACAGCCTAGCCTAACTTCATCCCCTGTGCTTCCAGAAGGAAAATATCCTCTGTCTTCTTTCTCATCCACAGGGATGACCATGACAGTGCAGCTGTGTGGATCACTGTATCATCACACACACCTTGTGTCCTCCCCGCTCATCTCCTTTACTTAGCAACTATTAAAGCAATTAGAAATATTATGTTCCTCCCAAGCAAGCCCTACAGAAAATTCTCTGCAGTCTTTGTATGAATGATGCCAGTGGGAAATGTTCCAGTGATGTCAGTCAGTGTGTTATCAGCCTCTCTGTGGCACGTCGTTTTGGGCAGTTTATGTAAGTACGTTAAATTAAATAATAATTAAAGTAAGTAACTCAAAAGTGGTTTGGATGTGCTTCCAAATGGAAGTCTTAACAGAAGGAATTCAATAGGAATAAGAGATACATATGTTTTGATAATCTGAAGTGAGCCAGCTTACCGAAAAAGCCACTTAATTACACCAAAACTGAAACATCTGGTTTAGATTATCTGTTAAAAAAAAATAGTATGGTGAAAAGTAAACCACTTGGAGAGGAAGTATTAACATTATTCCTGACTTAGAGACTGTCATGACAGAAAACTAATACTTTTTTTTATTATTGTTTTTTGTATTTTCATATGATATACAAAGAGGGAACTCAAGCAAAGTCCACTGCCTTCACTCTGAATTAGGCAAAAGGAGGAGCTCGCCCCACCCTGTTCCGAGCAAGCTGGAGAATGACAGTCACAGAGGGACTGCAATGCTGGGGGATGCCAGAGGTACCAGGCTAATCTTTGTCCCCTGTGGATCCTTTGGAATCCACGTGGCTTTCTGAAGTCCTGTCACATGGAGGGTATTTTCACATGGAAAAAAAACCAAACCAAACCAAACCAACAACCTGGCAACATTCTCCGTTTTCACTTACAAACATTCCTGCCATTTCTGTTGACTGCTATTACTTATTTTCAATACTTTTTTTTTTTTTTCTCCCAAGTTGCAGCCAAGGAAAGCAAAACCTTGCAAAAGTGATGCCAGCAATTTCCCTGCACGTACAGTAGGCACTCTCCAACCTGGAGATATCCAAATCTCTCCCTGGTACAGTAGCCTGGTATTTCTTAACAGTATCTGTAGCTGAGAAGTCACATTATAGCACTTTAGAACATTTAGAGCCTAAGGAAAACCTTTTATGTGAGCATTTTAAAGCTTAAAGCTCTAATCTAGGACTTGGTATATTTATCCAAGTCCTCAATTATTAATGTTACTCTATTGATTTGATACCTGAAACTCTAACAACAAAACCCGTGCAAACTAATTATGCCTGGCTTCTGAATTTACAGGACTTCTTTGCTCCTCTTCTAAGTCTTCTTTTACTTAATCAATAAGGTCTGATTCATAAAACAGTACAGAGATGCCAGAATTGAGAAATAAAAGGCATATTAATTATCATATCAACTCTGCAACATCTATGCATGTGGCTGAAGCATTTATTCACTGAGGGATCCCAACGATAGCTAAGTCCTTCCTAGCTTATTATCCTAATGCAGGCAGCACAATCAATCCTAGCACTATTTTAATTAATTCAGAAATGGAATTATTTAAATAATAAAAGAAAAAAATTCTTTGGTTTCTCCATGAAAGGCTTTGTAACACCAGTTTCTCGAGGCAATGCAATTTTGCCAGCTTGTGCAGAAAGAATAAATTCACAAAGCTCTAATCCCCCAGGTTCCTCCCTTCCTCCTGGCAGTCCTTCTGCATTACCAGCACCAGCACTGCGCTCTGATAATTTGCAAAGTTTGGAGAGGCCCAGATTCCCCTCCTCTGCATTCAAAAATACTGATTCAATTCCCCAAAAACAGCTTATTTAGGGCCAGATTCTGATGCCTTGCTTCACTTTTGAGTAATATCCTTAAGACAGACAAGATTACTTCTGGAGGAGTGTTTAGCACAGGCCTGGCAAGATCAGCATGATATTCTAAAGTAAGTTTTAAAACTGCATCACCAAATCAGTAATACACAGTTTTGAACATAGATAATACACAAGGTTTTCCATGCTCACTCCTGCTCAGTTAATTATTTTTAATTCATTTCATGCAGGTAAGTAACAATACAGAGGGGAGGGGGGATATTTAATTGTGAACAATATATTTGGAGCTCTATAACAGTCAAGATTATTAGTACTTGACTGCAGGTCCCCAAACCTCCTCAGAGGTCTACTTCAGAACCTCGAATCTCTAATACAAAACTGATAAGGGAAATGAGAAATTAGGTCCTGACATATTTTTAATCTCCACATTTGAACACCTATTTCACTTTTATTGTCATCATTACTGTGCAAAAAGATTTAAATATTTTCTTCACATCCTCTGATCTACCTAGTTATTAAACAAATATACTATATCCATCTCAAAATCTTTTTTTTTCTAAATGTCATTTCAAGTAGACTTTATTTTTTTAAATGTGAATCAGAAAAGTTTCTGAGGAACACACACAGCTCAAACCAATTTTTGGTTAGTTTGGTTTCTTTTGGACTGGCTTAAATTCTTGAGTTCAGTGAGACCACTCCAGGATTACACCAAAACCAGTGGTGGTCAGAATTTGGTCTAAACATCTCCAATATGACCAAGCTCCATTAGTTCCATCGAAGAGCAACCTACATCACAGAGGGAGGTTATTTACAATTTTTATAACTATATATAGTTAATAACTTTATAATTTGTAGTACACAGCTAACCACATGACCATTCTTTCAAAACATCAAGATAAATAACCAGAAAATCAAAGATGTGTTTAATGTTTGATGACAAATTGATACTAACATTTACCGCAATAAATTGCTGTTAAAAACAGAGATCATGGAAAAGTGCTTAGCAAAGGTGATTAGGACCAGTTATTTTAAAATTCTTTTCCATTGCTTCTCTTAAGTGCATGGACCACCAAGTTTCATTTAATCCTTTCTAATTCTGGGCAAGATAATTATGGCAAATAATGGTGAATGAATCACATGCCTGCACAGGAGTATCACAGCCATTGTGGCACTTGGATGAATGCTGTGTGAGAGGATTAATGTGGTATAATACCACATTTGCTTCTGCAGGCTGTTATTTTAATCTTGTGAGCTGCCTTTCATCAAGGTGGGGAAATACAGTAAGGTTACTGTTGATCTCGGGCAGCCAGAGAAGATGTCGTGTGACATCCAAGTCCTTCAGTCCTACAGGGGACTCTTGGCAGCTCCTAAAAGTCTTATTTTGTGCATTAATGGAAGGAGAGAGAGAATTTGCCTGTGCTAGGGAAAAGTTGGCAGGTGAAGGAACAGCACAAGAGATGCCATTGTGCCAACAAGTTACTTAGTTCTGAGTATTAGGCAGTGTGCACCCAAGAATTCATGGGATCCTGAAACTGCAGAGACAGCAAATCACTGACCTGTCAGTCGCTGCAGATAGGGGAGCAGAGATCTGGCAGTGGCACAAAGGCAGATGGACTGCAGTAGCCAAGCAGTCTATAGAAGAAACTGGGGTATGATCAAGTCTGCAGAGGAGCAAAAACCCCTTTTAATTCTTTCTTCTTGTCTTGATATAGTCTTTCCACTCTCCAGGCTGAGGGTTTTACCATTATACTGAATAAGGTTTCCCTGTGACAGGCCACTCATGAACTTTGTCATGGACCAGTCTGATCCTAATCAGTAAAGACTTCTCTCCTGCTGAATAACAGGAGCATTTGGAAGTGCTAGAATTGTCCATTTAGTCATTGTGCCTGTCAAATTCCCACCTAGGAATGTGTGCTCGGCACTCACAATCTCTGCAGAAAAGGAAAGCAGCATGGGGGTGTGAAAGCTGTTCAGAAGCAAATACTACTTCCCCAGGCCACTGCCCAAAACATAAAAGGAATTCAGAGTACACTGCAGATCAGAAAAATTCCATTAAATTCTACCCATTATATTTTCTAAAGCAGGATGGCAGAATGCCAAAATACCTAAACAAAGCAGAGGGTTTTTTTTCACGCAATTTCCATCCCACTGAGAAGTAATAAGTCCTGGAGATCTTATAAAGAAACCTGTTCTTGAACAATTTACTGACCAGATTTATAGGTCCAAGAAATGAGGATGGTTCAGATTAATTTGCTATAAGCATCTACTCTCAAGAGCTCTTCTCCAAACCAAACCTGAGCCAGATTTTTTTTTTTTTTTTTCCCAGTTAGCTGCCCTTTTACACTGGCTGAGTTGTATGGAGGGGATGGAAGATGGCCACAGCTGAATGCTTGAGAACTCTCCCAACTGTGGAAAAGCCTCCAACTACTTTGAATCACTGGAATATCTTCTTCCTCTGCAATCAAAGTGCAAGAACTTGAAGCACACCAGAAAGCTCTGCTAAACCACTCCATGGCTGGCACCCAGCACCTCACCTACTCCAACTGCTGTTGGGGTGACCACTGTGGAGATTCCAAATCCAAGAGTTTTATCCAGTTGTGCATTTGCAAAAGTAGCCAAGGGGTTTGTTTTGGTTTTTTTTTTTTTTTTTTTTTTTTGAGTGAGCTCGCTCACTCTGAACAAAAGATTTTGGATTACATTTCATGTAAAAATTGCAGAAAAAGTCCTTTCAGCTGAGACTGCTGAAATTAAATATTGACTTTTTTAGCTTTTAAATTTTGATTGGACACAAGTAATTCAGGGAAGTCAACATGAATTAATGGGTGCAATGCTGGGCTGCCAAACTGGCATTATTTTTATTATTACTAGTTCTAAAAATGGATTTGGCCACTCAGCAGGGACCAGCTTTTCTTATAGGAGATAAACCCATCCCCAATATTGTATTAATCATCAATTGTCCCCTCTTCTGTGCTGTCCATTGCCCCAGATAAAGCAGGATTAGCAAAGAGAATCCAAACCCTGTATAGTTTACCTCAGCAGGTCAAGTGAAGTTTTCAACACCTGGTTTCAGATCTTCTGAAGAAGACCTTTGCATGACTTTGCATGTGGGAACCAATAAATTCAGCCAAAATAAATAACTTGAAATGCAGAGTCCTCTGAAAATCTGGCACCAGAAAAGTTACACCCTCCAAAAAGACAATGAAAGACTGGCAGCAGCACACCTTGACTTTATCTTAGCTACCTTGACCAGAGGTGAACTAACCAATCATTTTATACGACCCTAAACCTTACCACAATCCATAAAATATTCTGAAAATACAGCAGTTAGGAAGAGAAATAAAGCATATGTTCACTCTATTTGAGGGGAAATAATGTAGCATTAAAAAGGCAATTTAGGTATTCAATACAAATGTGTAAAGAGAAAGACTAAAAGCAGAGAAGTACAACTTCTATACATGCAGGTGGATGGTATGAGAAAAGTCAAGGCAACAGAAACTGGTTGAAAATATTTTGACACACACACCCCCCCCTTGGACTCTCTGAACCATTTTGGGCTGTTTCCAGGCCATATTTTTCCCAGAGGGTAAAATACAGATATCTGAGTAACAGTTGAAGCAAATAGAAGCCACATCAGACAAGCTGAAGTCATGCAATTTAATCCTGAGAGTCCCCTACCTTATTATATCCCTTTCTGATTACACCATACTTAGAGAAAAACATGTGTTCACTGGCAGGCTGCAAAGAAAGCAAGAGCTGGTGATATCTTAAGTTAAGACATTGTATAAATAGAAATTTGAATACGAATTTCCACAGGGAGAGAGAATGGTGGTGAGATTTCATTTTCCATTATTACTACATGCTGGTAATGTGCTTCATAGTGTAAATATCTTTAATCGACATGAATGGATTTTTAATTTTTTTTTTTTTTTAAATCTATAGGTGTGCTCTCTCACCCTGTAGTAAATCAGAAGACACTTTGCTCATATTGTTGTATCATTGTATAACTGGGATAAAATGAGAATTACAGCTAATATTTTAAGCTGGAGAGGTTCTGGTTCAGTATATATTCTCATTTGAAGCCCAGACGAAAAGAGAAAGATGGTCTGTGAGGCCAGACTGAGAGTACAAGATAAAAACTCTACTATGCCAAAGAACTTTGGCACTGTAATTTGGGCAAATCATTTTTGGGCATTACTGTATTTCGGCATCCCATGAAGTTTAATGTTTTCCTAAAACTAAGGATTTTTGTAACAGGGAAAGAAATAATGGTAGAGACATTAAAAGCAACCAGGGAAATTGTTTTTCTAGTAAATAATAATGGAGTTTTAAAAACAAATTCAGAAGAGTGAGAATTTTAATGCTACTTTCAAGGGGGAGGTTATTGAATTAAAAAGTATTGGGAATAAATGCAGAACAAGGATATCCATTGGTTTAAATAAATAAATCAATAGAAGGAAGATTTTAGATTTGTTTTCAAGCAAATTAGTTGCCTTGGATCCATATTCTGGCAATAACACATCTACTCTACTTTATTGTACATTTGAAAGCTATAGTAGCATATCAAGGTACAAAATTATTTCAGATTTCAAATTAAAACCTTGGTGAAATAACAAGAGATTGAACTCACTCAGGGGAGGGGAAAAAAAGGAAAAAAAAAAAAAAAAGAAAAGAAGAAGAGGGGAGGTGGGTTTAATTCAGTCTCTGAAAAAGATAATAGTGAAAGGCTTGACTGTTCATGCCAAAGGCATTTTGCCATCTACCTCCACAGAGCCAGGACAACTGTGCCGGGTTTTGTTGGGCCTCAATCCTGCAAACTGTGCAATGGAGAAGGGAACTTCTAAAGTCAGTGGGATTCCCCACAGCTCTCAGATTCAGAAATTTGTGGGAAACTATGTATAGAACTTGTTTGAATTTTGGCCCAAGAGTTTTCTCATTTCCTTCGACAGTCTCCATAAAAACCCTCTTGTGCAACTCCGCTATCTTTTCATCTTGGGATGCCAAAATATAAGAGTCTGAACATCTGTTTGAAAAACAGAATATGCCAATATTTAAATTAGCAATGGTTTCTTTTCCCTCCAAGACTATCAACTAATTATTTGAAATAGATTTACCCAAATATTGCACTTAGTTCCATATTACACATGCATAAATGAGAACAGAATTTGGCCCAATATGTTTAAGCTAAGCACATTTTTGCAGCTATGAAAAGTAATCTGATTTCCATGGAATAGTTCATACATGGCAATTTGCCTTCCTGGGCCTCGGTTCATGTCAAGCCTTTTCACTCTGTTCGTTTTATGAAGATTTAATTGAATCCTACTTAAATAGCATCAACTAGCACTTATTCATAAAGCCATCAAGCCTTTCATCACAAATTCATAGTTTTGTAATTCTTAAAAAAAATAAAATTAAATAAATCATATATATTCAGTCATACCATCACTGGAAACACTTGAAACAAACTCTTCTGTCCACAGTCCTCTGCCACGATTTTGAAACCTCATTTTGAAGTCCCATTAGGAAATAATCATATTTTGACCAAAGGTGAATTTATTTATCACTATTTTCCTGCTCAAAACATGATGCTGATGGTGAAGTTACTGCTGCATAGACAAGTAAGGTTTGTCTTAGAAAGAGCTGATAGAAATATAAAATAATGAGAGGATGGAAAGACAAAGATGTTTGAGCAAACTCAGCAGGAGTGTTGTCCTAGGTTTTGCAGGACTGTCAGAAACTCCTGAAGAAGGTAACATCTGACTCCCAGTAGGTGTAATTTATCAAAAAACCAACCAAACAAACAACTCTCCAAAGATCCACCAAAAAAACCAACCAACCAAACAAAAAAAACCAACTAAGAAAAAGATACCCAAAAGCAGAGAAAATTCTTTTCTTAGTAGCCTTTCTCCAGCAGCCCAGCCATCCTGCTGGGAAGAAGACAGCATTCCACTCCCTGCCAGCAGCCAGCACCACCACCATCTGCACCACCACTTCTCTTACCTCCATTATTTTATCCCCCCATTTATTACCTTTAGCACCTCAGCATCAACACTGCTGAAACTGTTTTCAGAAAGAAAATCTGAGTACTTTGCCATTGGGTAAATTCTTCAATTTACTGGCCCCCCAACCCTTTTGACCCAGGTTGTTATTCGCCAGAACAAATTGGGTCTTGCATTATTGGTTCTTGTTCTTTACAGTCGAAGAGCTGATACCATGCTGTTCATAACAGCTTTTCCAAAATAACTCAGACATGCCTCAGGTAATTAAGGAATTATACCCTCTCAGCCAAACAATACCATATTTCTTATTTCCATCATATAAATGATCCCACAAGGGGCCAGGAAGCCTTTTTGTCTCATAAAAATAGCTTACACAGGTGCATACTTAAAGTATGATTTCTTGTTATTATTTGGCATGGTAAAGACATGGCTGGTTTAACTTCTTCTCAGTGATGAAAACCATGTGGGTTGTGGCAGTGCCCACCAGTATAGATCTGATAGCACTGTCAGAGCAAGAAAATTGACTTTATTCATCCCCAACTGGGTGGAGATGATTTGCATTGGTGATGACCTTCAGATTAATAGATTCTGGATTTTATACCTCCAAATAGAGATGTAGGAAGGAAGAGTCCTTTCTGTTTGAAAGGAAAGTCATGATACAGATGAGGAGGTAAACCCATTCCATACCTACTTCACTGCCCTGTCAAAAATGCAACAGGAAACAGGAATCATTTCCCTTTTTATTTCTGTATTCATTTTCACATAAAGGCAAAGTAAATATAAACCACCAGAAATTATCAAAGCAATGGAGATGTAGTGAAAGGTAAAAATGGGAAAGTGAAAACTTCAGTCCATGACTCAAAAGATGGTTCACTGATAATCCTGTATTGGATCTCCCCACCTTAAGACTGACTCCAGTCACTCTGGACTTGGAGAGACTTGTACAGCCAGCTCTGCACCTTCACGGCCCGTGTCACTCACTGGTTACACCAACTCTCCCTTTCCAGTCCCTCATCTTCTCCTTGCTTCGTATTCAGTCTGTGTTTAACTCCCTCAACCTGTTTCTTTGTGACCTCCCCTCTCCCTTCTCCTGTTCCATGTCTTCCTTTTTCTTTGCTTTTTATTCCATGCAGGTTATTTCCTGCTCATTAAGGCCACAGGAACACAATAACGATGTGGTTCAGCTGACTTTTGTTGACCCAATACCGTCCTCTCCAGATCATGTCTCCATGAGCCCAGTGAAGGACAGTGAGATGTGACAGAGATGTAAATTCACAGCAGCGATGCTTCCCTGCTCTGCTCCACATCCATAGATGTCATAAATGGTAATAAATGGCAGATCATTTTCAAATACCTGCTTCTAGGTGTTTGGGTTAATTATTTCCATTTTTGACTCCATGGACAGATTTTAGCAAACAGAAAAAAAGGAGAACAAATCTGGAAGATGGATTCCACCCTTAATACACTGTTGAGGGTCTGCACCCACACAGCATCTGTGGCACCCAGCTGCCCCATCAGCAAAGGGTGTTCCATCAGCACTCAGAGCACTGATGGCTCTCTGCTGACCCTTTGGTTCTGCATGCACTTGGAAGGATTTGCTACTATTTTAACCTCTTGGGAAATCCTTCCTTTTGTTCTCCACTTTTACTTTCCTTATCTTATTTTTGCACCCTTCTCTCTGCATTCTTTCACACCTTTTTGTTTAAAGAGGTTTTCCTCACTAGTAATATTCACTATAAGTTTAGCAGAGCTCCTGGGCCTGTGTTAACTGGGTAACTCATTCGTTACTACCTGTCTGCTCATAAGTGCAGTAACATTTCCAGGAGAAATGAACATTCCTGTCTCGTTCTCTCCCATTAGTCAAACCCCACTTCCAAGGTATTGAGCAGATTCCTTCCAGCATTTCAAATGCACAGGCTTCGTTCTCCTCCCTGTAGCTTGTTCCCCCAAGTATTCAGTCTTAACACATGGAAAGCTTCTTAATCAATGCAACCCCAGAGAGTACACATGAAACTGTTTGAAATCAAACCACAGTGCAGCGGAAGGACTTTCCTGCCTCCTCACAAAGGGTTGGACTCTCTTTGCCCAATACCTTTGCAGAACCTGTCAATAAGCACATTTTACAAGCGCATTCATTCACTAAAAGGTCCCCTCAGCTTCCTCTCTCCCAGGTGTTTCCTGACAATACCTATTGTCCTGCCTGGCTGGCGGCTCCTCACTCCCTGACACCTACTGCTCTTGCTTGCTTCTTTTGTTCAGAACATAATCTGCTTCCATGCACGCTTTTCTCACACTGAGAAAGTATCTCCCATCTGGCCAGAATCAACCTTCCTTTCCTTTCTCACCAGCACTGCCAGATAACAACAGGCTCATCCTCCCACAACCAGAGCCTACGGCTGCGTTCTCCAGGCAGAACAGGACTGTCGCCAGCTCAACATCATGAGCAGCAGCACGCTGTGAGACAAACAGGGACATTATTCCAAGTTTCAGCTTCCTCTTCCCTTTCATGGTACAGTATCTGCTTAGTTCATCAAGGCAGAGAGCAATGTGCAGTCCAAAAACGTGTGCCAATATCCTTCCAGTGCACATTAAAACCGAGTCCCCCAGCTATCTGCAGAAATAAATCCCATGCACTGCATTAACCACTTCAATGAACCAGGATGGACAGGGCAGTCCATGCTCTGCTCCACGGAGCTGCTCCACAGCTGGAGAAGTCTTCCATAGGCCTGAGCCTGCCTCTACATCAGTGTGGTCTTCGCCTGGCGCTTTGGGGCACAGCACCGTGTGGGTTGGGGTTAACCCCAGGCAAGTGAGTGGGCTGCCAGGGCCAGCAGAGAAGGCATTGCGCTGCCCCAAGCCATCTCAGTGGCATTTACTGCAGTGGCTGGAGGTAGGACATTGCCATGGGCATCAGCAGCCCATATCCCTCTCTGTTCCCAGCACAGGACCAGGCATAGGCTGTTGGCTTCACTGAGCCGAGCTGGCCAAATGTGTGTGTGTAAAAAAGCCTCTCGGAGGCTGCCGTGATTCACATCTTGGATCAGGAGCTCTCTGCAATGAACATCATTGCTTAACAGCCCATGGGCACCATACACTTGATCCAGCACATGGGGGAACATCAGCCCCGTGATTTTTCACATAAAACAAAACGGGGCTTTAAGTCACCCATAATTGCACCTGATGTTGTAAAACTGCCAGGAAAGGAACTAAAATTAAATGCTAGACCTTGGTTTTTGTCTTTATCATTCTGGTACCTTTCCTAATTCCCTTTTTGTTTTTATTTAGTTTTTTGGAGGGGAAGATGGGACTGCTTTGTTTTGTTCTGATTTGTTTTTTTGTTCCTGCCAATTGTGTGAAATGGAACATATTTGGGAGGAATGAATTAAATTTTACAAAAGCTCTTCTAATAATATATATTTAAAAAAATAAGCAAAGAATAACAAGTATTTGCCCAGTAGATGAACTGTAAATGTTATCAGGCAAAGTAAACATTCCAACTGTAATTGTTATTGTAGATGGATGAATTCATAAATATGGAAACACTAAAAAATGGTGTAATACAGAAACAAAATGCAGTGGACTAAGAAAAGAATGCAGCATGCAGCAGGCTGGGCAAAGGCAGTTCAGAAAGGTTACATAGCTAACAAGAGCGCTGAAAAACAGAGCTTTCGAACGCGGCACCAGCACTGTGGAAGCTGACGCAAACATTCATCACCTATTCACCCCTCAGGATGTTGTTGACACCACATATGAACCCAAAGGAAGGTATTCCAGTCTCCTCTGCCCAACACCAAAACAACATGCCCTCATTAGCAGTTTAGGTTGCATTAGAGGAGCACTTTCGAAGTCCTTCTCCCAGCTGCCCTCACCCACCAAGCTTTGGCTCATGGCACAGGTGGTTGTGGGGCACACGAACCCCTCTGGGAGCCAGGGGATGTGCTCCAGGGGTGCACCTTGAAGTGCCACAATAACTAACAAGTCCTTGGACTCAGAGTCATGGCAATCCAAACTGAAACCCTCCCTAATGAGTCCTGCAGACATGGGGTGCTCAGCACCGTGTGTTTTGCTCCCATTGCACCAAGTAACCTTGGAGACACAGCTATATCCCAGGTTGGAGCTGATCCACTAAGGCTTTTCCACAGGACATTCACCTAAACAGGGTTTGCTGTTTACTCTGTACTGCCTTTGGTAGTATTTTTTCACTCCCATTATCTTTCACTTCTGTTAAGCAGCATAAATATGTGTGATAAAATCATCTTGACTGACTCAGGGGGTTTCATATTACTGGTATTTTTCTTAACGCTTTGCCTTATGGGAGACCCTGCACTCCTCACACATGACAGACCACAATCAAAGATGTTCTGGATTGTTTGACAGATATGACTGCATGTGAGGAGTGAAAGTACCAGCTATCACTCTCCAATGCTCTCCAAAGTCACTCTGGGCAACTTCAGGGGAAGCAAAGTAACAAAATGCCTACCAGGCCCATGGGACTGCCACAAAAAATGAATTCTTCTCTGTGCACTGCATTCACAACACACATTCCCACACTGCAGTGCCTTGGGCAGAGCTCAGTCAGCAGCAGAGTGGAGGCCAGGCAGCCTGGATGTGCCCCAGCACCTCTCCTGTCCTGACTTCAGCAGCGGTAGCATCATGTCAGTACAACTGGTAAGCATATCAAGACCCCAAAAGGACATATTTTACCTTATCCCAGCCCCATTCACACTCAGTCATAGACCTACGTGTTCTGTTTTCCCTCTGCTGCTGTTTTGGCATGTCCATAAATCACTGGCCTGCTCATCCTCCAAAGTCAGACCCGTTCCTTCCTTCCCAAGTGCTCCAGATCCCCAGCGGGACGGTCGACGACAGCAACGCACTTCTCATCATTTTCAGCTCATCGAGCTGCTCCACAGAAATCAAGATCTAATTTAAGGAAAGGAGCAGCATCTCCAGTCTGACTCTTTTAGAAAGCTGCCCTTCATTTTGCCAGACTCCCATCAGCACTTACACCATGGTTTCATCCATACAACGCATTGCAAGCACAAATATTTGCCCTTAGCTGATCTGATCTGATCTTCAATCATGAAAAGCTGTCTCAGAGCTAATGCCTGCACCCACGGTTCATTAGCAGGCAGGGGAATTAAAAAAAAAAAAAAAAAAAAGCTTCTGAGAAATAGGAAGGCTGGCCCTCTGCTCATCTGAAAATTTATCTCTGAATATTCAGTACAACCTCAGTCATTAGTTTCCAAAGTCACATAGGGAGCAGATAGATGTCAAATCAATATCAAGACAGATAACTTCTTATCAGGAGGAACGGATACTGAGAAACAGCATCTGTGTGATGGTATCATTTCATTAGGTTAGTTATCACCAACCAGTGCCATATGTGACAATCTCATATAGCCCTGGAAAAAGCCTGAGAGATAATAGTATGCTTTATAGCTTAATTCTCTGCACCAGTTAATTATATGGCACATTAAATCTACCTCAAAATAAACAAATATTGTAATTACAGCTAGAAAAAATGTATGCCATTCTCATCAACCAAAGTTTGACTGGGGGAGCTGAGTACATTTAGACATCTAAATCAATATGTAGGTCCTGAATATGGATATTTAGATGACTGCCAATCTTTACATTTAAAAATTGTTGTGCTGATCAGACAGCACTAAATCAAAATATTACTTCTTTTGAGAGAAGACATCTTTCATTTTTTTTTACCATTTAAATTTTACCATACAATCACTTCTGCATTTAACTGCTTTGCATACTTACTACATATAATCTCTTGAAATACTGAGGAATCCATATTTTAGACTCATTTTTATCACTCCTTCATCATATGGTACATGCAATAAGATGCAACCGAATTAATTTCATCACTGTGATGGATTATTAGTATGTAAATCCAATGGATCCCCCCTTTGCTATCCTATTACTCCTGCTTACAAAGGATTGCAAAACTTCCATTACATTGGCCCATCAGTCAAACACTGAGTCAGCCAGTTCATCCTTCTCTGCCTCTCTCCCAGTGGCTCTATTTATATCAACTAGATGTTGGACAACCCTCTGAGGAGCAGCAACTAAACTATGGTCCCTTTCCAGCAGCTAAGACTTCTAAAATCAGATCCATGAAAACTCCTCTGGCCCATCCCTGTTGCGGAGTTTGCAGGATGTTTGAGGATGGGCTGGATCACAATCCGCTCTCTACCCTGTGCTTCCCTTCTCCCAGCGTAAATAAACTCAGCTAATTAGGTTAAGGGATAACTATGAGTAATGTCACAGCTGCAGCAAATGACTCTCAGAGAGGAACTATGGAATAACTCAAGCGTTTGAAGGAGTACAGAAGCAAGTGCTCCACAATAACCCGCCATATATCAAAATAATAAGAAGAGACAGAATTTGGCAACAGCGAGGACATGGCAGTATTGACACACATAGATACGTCCAACATAAATATTGCGAGATCCTTTATCAACAGTTTCTAAACACAACAGGAATGTGCATGAAGAGCAGCAGCTCAGCTCCAAACAGCACCACGCTGGAGATGACCAGATTTCAGATGTCGATTGTGAGTGGGGTGGAGAAAGAAAGGAGAGGTGGGGGGGATGGATGGTTTGCAGCTTAGTAGGTCACTTTCAAACCAGCAGCACTGGTGCCAAATGGAGATTTCTAATTACTCTTATTTTCCCCCTGAAATTGCAAGAGAAGCACAAAAAGCTGCACAGTGCTGGGGTGATTCACATGTTTCTGGAAGCTGCAGCCCAGGCAATCCCTCCCTGGCACTGTGGCTGTTGTCTGTTGAGGGAATTAGGGTTTAGTAGCTCCAGGCTGATCTCATGAAAAGCAGTGACAGATATTCAGTCTATAGAACTGTGGTGGGGAAAACAAGCTTTTTTGCTTTTCAGATCGTACACTTTCAGAACTAACAAAAAGAAACTGTTTCTCACATTTAAGCTCCTTAAAGTTGTTGATTCATAAATATTGTTGTACCCGTACCATTTCTCTATGGGACAGCATTTGGAAGGACCTTCAAAATTAAAAAACTGGTTTAGGTTAATTTTTTTCCTCTTGAATGTGTAGAAACAGTCTGAGCCAGCACAAAGTTACTTACTCTTCAGACCACCTATCTAGTGCCACACTGAAAAAATCTGATTTAACAACTCTACACATCCCTCTCCTACTGGGCATCTCCAAACTTTTGTCCAGTTTTCTCCAAGACACACTGACAGAGTCCTGGCTGGGCAAAACTGATTTTTATTTTCCATTGCTTTTGTGGTTGCCATCAAATTTCTGGGAGTGGTTCATTGCATCATGCTGAGAAGAAAGGTGGGAGCCACCTTCTTCAGTTCAGCCTGCTCTAGATTTATCTCAGCCCTTAAAAAAGGACAACTCAGAATCCCCTGCCAGCTCCTCCACACCCACCACCAGGATGATTCAAAGGATTCTTGCCATGGCTATTGAATTGCCACCAAATACAGCCTCCAAAATTAATTTGCACTGCCCTCCCTAACCCACTGCAGATCTCAAAGTGAGCTCAAAGTGAGCAGGAACTAAAACAGCCCACAGGGCCCCAAAATGCTCACAAAGTCCAGAAATAAAATGTTATCATGAACCTAAATAGTGGGTAAGATTAGGGCATAACAAGCAAACACAAAATAAATATCTAGCTCTGTATACTTAAAGCTGATGTTTTCTCCCAATTAAAAAAAAAATGGAAAAACAAAAACAAGAAGGAGAAAGGACGCACGAGAAACCTTATAAATCCTTGTGTTAGTCATCTTTAATAAGAAAAGACAGGGACATGCACAACCAGAGCCCTGGAGACATCAGAGTGATGCTTTTCATGCTCTTCTACACTAGATACAAAGGAGCAGTCAGCCATTAACCCAAGTAATACAAGGTGATCCCTAAGCATGCTCTCACTGAGAGAATTCTGGGAGATGCTGTCCTTGGCTCTTGAATTCTGGGAAATTCCAGGATCATCTTTCCTCTTCCACCTAGGCTGGGAAATCCCCTCTGGAAGAACATCAGCTGTGATGTCAAGCATAAGGGTTACTGTTTAATACACTACCCAACACAAGAGTGTGTCTTCTTCTGAAGAGGAAGAAACAGATTTCAAGTTAATTCCAATTATAAATATTATTTGCAATGTACTATTAGTAATATTTTTTGGTGCATTAAATATTTGTTTGCTACAAGTTGTGTTGTTCCCTCTTTTGGAAGTCAACAGAGATATTTTCATAGTTTTCAAAACTTGACACAACCTGCCTGGGGGGTTCTCTCAACCAAAGAAGTTATAGCATCCAGAAAATTATCGTTCTGGCTTGTACTTCCAAAGAGGCTTATGGATCTGTAAAAAAAAAGACTATTGCCTCAGCATCTTTTTATCCATACATTCATCCCTACCAGAGTTCAAGGTATTATAGTCTAATTCCATTAGGAGACCCACCAGCAAGACACTGGGAACGTCCCAGGGGCTGGTTGTTTAGAGGTGAATCAAAGCTCGCTGGCACTGAGCTGGAGATGGAGGGCAGGCAGGCAGCACAAGATTTGGCGACCGTACAGGTTGGGCTTCTCAGTGGCTGTTTTTAAGGATGTGGACACTTCTTTGTCACTGGGCTGATTATGAAAATCCTACCCCTCAGTCCAACTAGTTTCTTCCCTGTGTTTTACACATCCACTTATTGATTTCGCTGACTGGTTTTGGCATTATGATTTGTTCCTCTGAGCTGCTAAGCAGGACTTTGACCTTTTACTCGCCTATCTAAGCTAACGACACAGCTCCATTTGAGGTGTGCTCATCAGGCCTTTAAATTCCAACACATTTTCAAGAAATGTCACGAGGAAAACCATCCACGGCTTTAATTTTAAAACTAAAGGTAGCATCACACAGGTGAGACTCAACAGGATAGTTCTGACTGTAAAACTGATCCTGTGTTAGTTTAATTGGGCTGTAGAAAATGTACAAGACGTTTTTCGACAGGAATTCTGTTAATTGTGCAAGTTGAGATGCTTCATTTGCATCAAAAACAATAAGTTGGCAGGAAAGCTTGCTAACCGTGCCAGATCTAAAGGTGTTACCATGACGGTAAGAAGAATTGGTTTAAGAAACCATTTATTTGATGAAATTGGATGATCCCCAACTTCATAAATCAATTCCCAAATTGCAGGAAAAAATATTACCTTTTAAATGCCCCTAATTGTTATTCATTATTCTAGGCCCTCTAAACCTCACCAGAGTGGTTTATTGATGATGTAGTCTTCAAAGAAGATTATTCAGGCAATGGAAAGGGGAAAAAAAAAGAAGAAGAAGGAAAAAAAAAGAGTACTGCACCAGAATAATGAATTGCATTGGACAACATTAAGAAGTTTTAGTTTGTTTGCTTTAGG
>NW_020955606.1:5185-6649 GCF_003031625.1 Empidonax traillii | reverse complement strand
TATTCTAGGCCCTCTAAACCTCACCAGAGTGGTTTATTGATGATGTAGTCTTCAAAGAAGATTATTCAGGCAATGGAAAGGGGAAAAAAAAAGAAGAAGAAGGAAAAAAAAAGAGTACTGCACCAGAATAATGAATTGCATTGGACAACATTAAGAAGTTTTAGTTTGTTTGCTTTAGGCTAATTTAACGAAAAGGCGGAATATTTTTTTTCTCTTATTCTTTCTTGAAGTTGGTTTAAAAAGAAACAAATTTATTTAACTGGAAGAAGGCAGCAGTGAGATTCACATAAAATTACTATGTTCAAATTTGTAGGTTAACTCTTGGAACACCTAATGCTTCTATTTAAGACACGGTTCATTTGCTGGAAGGCTCCTGGCTGCAGGTTTTGTGCTATTGGGGTATTTATCCCAGGGCTCAACAGTTAAGGTACCACCTCGGTTCCATAGACAGTTTTGGCACTGGTCACAACATACCATACATGGCGGCCTTAAATCACAGGTTTTTTTGGACTGCAGAATTTCCTTTAAGTCAGGGGAAGTTCAATGGGCACATTAGACCTGATTTAGTGAAGGACTTCAGTGTGCCTAATGTTAAGCATGCAAATCGTCCTACTCATTCCACTGGGACTAATTCGCTGGGTGAATTATTGGCTCCAATAAAAGCATAATTCCCACTTAGGGTGTTTCTTTAGAGGCAATTCCTTCACAGGACAAAAGCAGGTGGAGGTGCTACACAGACACTGTTGGGAAACTACAGTCAGGCAAAAATCATCTTATGAAAGAAGGAATAAAATTACACTGGTAGGAAGTTAAAAAGAACAGCTTGAAGAAGAGAATGAGAGAGGCATCTGGTGATAAAGGTACTAGGAGAGAGTGAGAAAAACAGGGTCCCGCATGGGGCTGCAGCAAACCTACTTGAAGAACTGCATTTATCTGTCCTGGGGCAGCAGTTACACACCCACTGTGACAGAAACTGTATATACAAAAGCCACGAAAAATTTAAATCTCAGCAGATGAGACCACAAAAATTGAGCAAAAAGAACTATGATCTTCTCCATAACTGAGGGTAGGACACAGCCACCTCCAGCCCTGGGCCAGGAAACAGGTTCAAGCAGTGGATCTTGCTGGTCTCCATCACTCTTGCCTTGTGCCGAGGTTTGGGTGGGTGCCAGCTGGCCCCGAGCCCCACCAGGGCTGTGAATACCTGGGGAGGACAGGAGGAGGAGGAGGAAAGGCTGGACACTGCTGCCATGCCAGAGAGGAGGTGGTCAGGCAGCAGGACCACGTCACAGGTCTGTGGCTCCACCTCTTACCTGTGACACTGAGCAGTGCCATGGACATGGATGTGGATGGGTGGGAATCATCCCTCCAGGAGATAGAGCAAGTCCATGACCCATCCAGGCACTGTGCTTCAACCTCTGAAATCCCACCCTCAGGTTTTGAACAAAACTGTCTATTCTTTTT
>NW_020955606.1:2959-5164 GCF_003031625.1 Empidonax traillii | reverse complement strand
AAAAAAAAAAAAAAAAGAGCCTAAGAAGCCCAAGAGAGAAAAAGCAGAAGAAACTTCAACATTGCTCAGTCTTTTAGAAAGAAAAAAAAAAAAAGAGACAACAGTCTGTTTTCTTTCCCTTTTATTACAGAATTTACCCCGGGACTGGGCAGATTTCAGAAGCTTTAGCACACAACAAGAGAAGGTGAGGGGGGCACTGCTCCGTTAATTTTCTCGTTTGTTCCCTCTGCAGCAATCTAAACAGAACTAATTCTGATGTTCCAGTGTGTGTTGTCTGCCTCTAAGTGAGAACAAAACAAAAGCAGCATTAAACTGAACTATGTGGTCATCCACACTCCATACTGGTTTGGATGACTCTCTGTCTGTGTGGCTTTTTGTATTAGGCCTGGTATCAATGGCCTCCTTGTTGTCTGTTGAGCCCCCGTGGGGTTACATGAGTACTATCTCAATTCAATAGCTTTTCTCTCAGCCATTGTCTTTTAATATAGGTTTATAGTCCTCAAGGATATATGCTGCATTACAATTAGTCATAATGTCCAGCGGCTACTGAGGCTTATTTGCAACACAGAGTTTATTGCCCTTTGTAAGGCTGACAAAGAGATACTTGTTGAGAGCTGTACACAAAAGGCAAACACAATGTATGCACTTCTCAGTAATATAAAAGACGAAAATAAAAGCTGGTCAGTAAACAGGTCTAACAAGAGAAAGCAGCATCTCTTCTTTCACCTCCTCTGGCCCTCACTCCCGGCTTTCTCAAATCAATGCATCTCACCTAATTTTAAAGCCACATCTTGCAGAGACAGGAAAAAGTGACTCTGCATTGTGTGCTCAGCTCTCTTTTCTACTACGCTGTCACTGAAAAGAGATGAAGTGGCAGGAATTATGTTTTACACCCTGTGCTGGAGGTCTCCGTCACTTCTCAAGTCCTAAGGCACACTGCAAGTCCTGTCACCAGGGTTCAATGCAGTCTGGCTTGCAAAGCAAAGGAACAGAGGCTCTGATGTGACAAAATGAAGTCACCTGTGTAACGAAGGCTTTCCCCACCTCAGCGCAGCTCCACTTTTGCATCACCCAGCATGTGTCTTGGGAATACACAGGCATAAATGGACTCAGTCCAGGTTCCTCTAGTAAAAGGACCCGATTAATTACTCCAGGATCTCTGAGAACAGTAGCATCCCTGTCCCACATCCTCTAAAAACTACCACTGCTTGTCAGCCATCCCTCAGCAGCCAGTGAGCAGTTTCAGCAAGCCATTCCCCCAGAAAAATGGTACCTTCTTCATTTAAAGTATTTAAACAAGATACTGTGGTACAACTGAAGAAAAGCTGGGACAGGACCCAAGATAGAACAAACACTCCATTTGCTTCCTCTCTGCATCTCTCCTCCTCCTCCCACCCCACTCTGCCTTCCCTGGAGGTTTTGAATTTCAGGAAAGTTCACATCCAACAATGCAAATCTGCAGTCTGGGTTAAATGGACACATGTGGCAGACAAACTCCCAACACCTCTGAAGCATGAGGACGCTCTTCTATTTCAGATGCAAAAGGCACGCTTCAGATCAGGCTTCCAATTTGCCAAGAAGAATTTGCACTGAGGGGCTCTCAGCAAAGCAAACCAAAACCGTGCTCCATTGCTCTGCCTCTGGTTAAGAGCTCCTCAGCGCTGACAGAAAACTAGACACTGGCAAAAAGTGGTCACCTTTACAGCAACAGTGAAAAAAAAAAAAAAGAACATAAACTCACTGCTGGGAGAACACAGAGTCATCTGCGGGTGCTTAATCATCAGGGGATCCTCTCCAGCCAGAGGATTTTAGTATTAGCAGTTACAAACTCTAAACACAAGGATCCTTTACATATCTGCGTGTGTGTCCAAGTACAAAATATCCCTGTCACTTATCATGAAGTCAAAAGATACATAAACAAAAATAACGATGCTTATATTTATTTCCTTCTCTCAGGTTCCTCAGCACTTTGAAGAATTCCTTGGACAGGAATCTGAGCTCATTAGCTGATGAGGATTTTTTTTTTTGCTGTCTCATGGCTTCCTTTCAGAGAGAGTTTTTCAGCTCTGCTTGCCAACTTTCCCTGGCCTGCTCTGGGTCCTACCATTAGGTTGGGTTTTTTCTCTCAAGAAATCATTTATTCCTTCCTCAGAGCTCCGTCTGGGTTTCTTGCTCCTCCATGACTTCTTTTTCAACAAAAGTGTC
>NW_020955606.1:0-2938 GCF_003031625.1 Empidonax traillii | reverse complement strand
AAAAAAAAAAAAAAAAGAACCGGGACAAACACAAAAAGGAGGTTGTTTTCTTTTGCATGCAGGCCACAGGAAGAAGCACAGCCCTGAACTTAAAAAAGATGAAAGGAAGAGAGTTCCTTGCTCAGTTTCTGCTTAAGGATCAAATGTTCACGAATCCTTCCTTGGCTTTCCTGAAAAAGCCAGTAAAGCAATAGATTGGGATTCTTCTGGGTGGAGTTTATCATTAATTACTCTATCAAGTAGGCTCTTACCACAGGCTTGGTCGTCTTTAAATTACAGGAACACTCTTGTTCCTTAGAACAAAGGCAGAGATAAACACATAACTTTGAGAACTGGTTGAGTCTCAGACAGGTCTCAGTAAAATACTGGCTTTGTGCACACAAGCACACAGGTTACAACCCCAGTAATTATGGCTATAAAAAGGAGAAAAAGTATCACTCTGGAGATCGAAGCAATTTTTAGTGCAACTCATTCAGTGAATAACACAATATCGGGGTACAAAGGTGTACCCAAACCCAAGATAAAGCCGCCTCAAGAGATGAGAGCCAAGATCAGGACTCCTGAACCTGAAATCCCTCCCAGCTTCTGATTCTGCCCTCAGCTGTAACACATTTTAAACACTGACTTCTTACATTTTCATGTCCTAACTGAAAACTCTGCTGGTGGTTTCAGAAGATCAGTTATGCCATCAGACATGAACCGATCCAGATCAGGCAAAGAAAAGAAAAAAAAAAAAAAAGAGCCTAAGAAGCCTAAGAGAGAAATAGCAGAAGAAATTTCAACATTGCTCAGTCTTTTAGAAAGAAAAAAAAAAAAAGAGACAACGATCTGTTTTCTTTTCCTTTTATTACAGAATTTACCCCGGGACTGGGCAGATTTCAGAAGCTTTAGCACACAACAAGAGAAGGTGAGGGGGGCACTGCTCCGTTAATTTTCTCGTTTGTTCCCTCTGCAGCAATCTAAACAGAACTAATTCTGATGTCCCAGTGTGTGTTGTCTGCCTCTAAGTGAGAACAAAACAAAAGCAGCATTAAACTGAACTATGTGGTCATCCACACTCCATACTGGTTTGGATGACTCTCTGTCTGTGTGGCTTTTTGTATTAGGGCTGGTATCAATGGCCTCCTTGTTGTCTGTTGAGCCCCCGTGGGGTTACATGAGTACTATCTCAATTCAATAGCTTTTCTCTCAGCCATTGTCTTTTAATATAGGTTTATAGTCCTCAAGGATATATGCTGCATTACAATTAGTCATAATGTCCAGCGGCTACTGAGGCTTATTTGCAACACAGAGTTTATTGCCCTTTGTAAGGCTGACAAAGAGATACTTGTTGAGAGCTGTACACAAAAGGCAAACACAATGTATGCACTTCTCAGTAATATAAAAGACGAAAATAAAAGCTGGTCAGTAAACAGGTCTAACAAGAGCAAGCAGCATCTCTTCTTTCACCTCCTCTGGCCCTCACTCCTGGCTTTCTCAAATCAATGCATCTCACCTAATTTTAAAGCCACATCTTGCAGAGACAGGAAAAAGTGACTCTGCATTGTGTGCTCAGCTCTCTTTTCTACTACGCTGTCACTGGAAAGAGATGAAGTGGCAGGAATTATGTTTTACACCCTGTGCTGGAGGTCTCCGTCACTTCTCAAGTCCAAAGACACGCTGCAAGTCCTGTCACCAGGGTTCAATGCAGTCTAGCTTGCAAAGCAAAGGAACAGAGGCTCTGATGTGACAAAATGAAGTCACCTGTGTAACGAAGGCTTTCCCCACCTCAGCACAGCTCCACTTTTGCATCACCCAGCATGTGTCTTGGGAATACACAGGCATAAATGGACTCAGTCCAGGTTCCTCTAGTAAAAGGACCCGATTAATTACTCCAGGATCTCTGAGAACAGTAGCATCCCTGTCCCACATCCTCTAAAAACTACCACTGCTTGTCAGCCATCCCTCAGCAGCCAGTGAGCAGTTTCAGCAAGCCATTCCCCCAGAAAAATGGTACCTTCTTCATTTAAAATATTTAAACAAGATACTGTGGTACAACTGAAGAAAAGCTGGGACAGGACCCAAGATAGAACAAACACTCCATTTGCTTCGTCTCTGCATCCCTCCTCCTCCTCCCACCCCACTCTGCCTTCCCTGGAGGTTTTGAATTTCAGGAAAGTTCACATCCAACAATGCAAATCTGCAGTCTGGGTTAAATGGACACATGTGGCAGACAAACTCCCAACACCTCTGAAGCATGAGGACGCTCTTCTATTTCAGATGCAAAAGGCATGCTTCAGATCAGGCTTCCAATTTGCCAAGAAGAATTTGCACTGAGGGGCTCTCAGCAAAGCAAACCAAAACCGTGCTCCATTGCTCTGCCTCTGGTTAAGAGCTCCTCAGTGCTGACAGAAAACTAGACACTGGCAAAAAGTGGTCACCTTTACAGCAACAGTGAAAAAAAAAAAGAACATAAACTCACTGCTGGGAGAGCACAGAGTCATCTGCGGGTGCTTAATCATCAGGGGATCCTCTCCAGCCAGAGGATTTTAGTATTAGCAGTTACAAACTCTAAACACAACGATCCTTTACATATCTGCGTGTGTGTCCAAGTACAAAATATCCCTGTCACTTATCATGAAGTCAAAAGATACATAAACAAAAATAACGATGCTTATATTTATTTCCTTCTCTCAGGTTCCTCAGCACTTTGAAGAATTCCTTGGACAGGAATCTGAGCTCATTAGCTGATGAGGATTTTTTTTTTTTTTGCTGTCTCATGGCTTCCTTTCAGAGAGAGTTTTTCAGCTCTGCTTGCCAACTTTCCCTGGCCTGCTCTGGGTCCTACCATTAGGTTGGGTTTTTTCTCTCAAGAAATCATTTATTCCTTCCTCAGAGCTCCGTCTGGGTTTCTTGCTCCTCCATGACTTCTTTTTCAACAAAAGTGTCGTCCCCTTGC
>NW_020955605.1:654245-659194 GCF_003031625.1 Empidonax traillii | reverse complement strand
TTTTTTTTTTTTTTTTTTTTTTTTTTTTTTTTTTTTTTTTTTTTTTTTTTTTTTTTTTTTTTTTTTTTTTTTTTTTTTTTTTTTTTTTTTTTTTTTTTTTTTTTTTTTTTTTTTTTTTTTTTTTTTTCTTTTTGTTTTTTAGGTATTTAGGTCACCCTGTTGCAAGACAAAGATATAATATTTTATCTATAAAGAAGAGTTCTATTTCAAAATGTAAGCTGTTAATCAATTTGGCATCTTAGATGTGTTGAGATCTGCCTTACTTCTGGCTGTACTGCATTGATAAAAGACATATGGGAGCTATGGAATCCAAGCTGATGCTGGAATTTAGAGAGACATAGAAGGGAGTTCTCCATACAAGAGTTCAAGTAATCCTAAATTTTCTTTGCACGTTTGAAACAGATAGGAAAAATCACTGATGAAACACATCTTACTCTGCTAAAAGCTACAGAACACAAACATTTCAAGAAAAAAAATAATAAAAAATCAATTTCTCCTTCAATAACATCAAATCCTTTTTTTTTTTGTTGGAACTTGTAAAGGATTTGCTACTCATAAAAAAATCCAAAAAAAAAAAAAACCCAAGGATTTTTCCAATTAACTCTCCACAATATGCTTTAATTAGATAAAATAATGCAAGATATTGATGTTGGCATAATCTATATAAGCTTTACAAAGTCTCTATATCTCTTCCTCACTCTCTCCAAATTTACATATCTCCTCATGGTGCAATAAATATTTTAAATGGAGCAGAAAGACATAAACATAATTAAAAAGTACTGTTGCACCATCTCCTTATAAATATTTTATAAGTTTTTACATTAAAATAGTATGAGTCTGAACATAGTGAATTTGATGGGTATTAGAAGCATCTGTTGAATACTTGATAAAGAATAAATTCAATTTCATTAAACAATAAATTCTGAAGCACAATGCAAATCTTTGGATTATAGAACATATTTCATATACTACATTGGGTTTTATACCTCAAGGAGATAAGGCTGGCTGTTTAATTTTGTTCTGTGAATTATTTCAAAATTCATGTTATAGGTAGATGTCACATAAAATTGTATAGGAAAAAGTTTACGTTGATTAGAAATTATTAGTATATAATTTAGGATAGTATGTTTAAATATAAAACTCACAAATGACTATGTATTAGGCATCTCATTGGGTAATTTAGTCAGACACGCTCCAGTTGTATAAGACATAGCAAAATTTAAAATGTACTGAGCAAACCCCTTGACTGTTATAAAATCTAAAACCATAACCTATTAAGACTGATTTTCAAATACTCTGAAACCCTGGTTCCCACAAATAAGTGTCAGCACAGTTACAAACCCAACTTGTGCAAATGTATTGTGTGAGCATCTTAAATATGAAGAGATTCAAATAACTTGTCTGAGGTAAATCTAATTATAGATTAGATATAATCTATATCTGTGTAAACAAATACATGGTTGAAACCACAACCAAATAGACACAAAGGAATATATTATGGTCATGGATTCTTATACACACGTTCTTCCATTCAAGTCAAGAAATTCATTCAAAAGGATCAATGAAGGCATAATTTCCAGTGCCCAGTCCCCTTGGTCATTTGTTTTAAACAGTAGGAAGACGTGGTCACTGTTACATGGACATTATTTATTTCATATAACTTCCAAAGGTAGCAGGAGTGCTTCTGGTGTGTTGGATGCATATTCATTTAAGGAGTTTGTCTCTGGTGTACAAATGACGAAGGTCTGTTGGAAGCACAATTCTGGGAAATTTTCTTTCCAGATAAGTTCTTTTTCCAGTGGGCATTATGAAATGTGTTCGTGTGTAACATTGTACAGATCATGCTTCAGAGTGTTTCATATGGGGCTCTTGGCTTTACGTAGGTGTGTTGTTCTGCAAGCTTATCAATATACTGCAGGTTATCATTTTTTTTGTATGCTGACCATTGTCCCTAGGAAAATTATGTTGTAATATTTATATATTCAATTTCCATAAAGATATAATGGTTGTTAATTTTTGGCAGCAATAATAGACTCATAATCTAAATAATTTATGCAAAAGATGAGGATGTTATGTAGTCACATTGCATCATGGGCTTTATGGTAATGATCTACTCAAATCTCTTTTGAACTTATTTAAAAATTTCTTGATCAAAGTGGCCTGTTATAAAAGTTTAACATATATGAGGCAATCAGTTATTTGTCACAATCTGAAAAAACATGTTGTGAAAAGTAACTTTGACACGAATAGGAATAGAATGGATGAGGCTAGAGAGTTGTAAAAGTCTCTAGGGGGATTGCTCGCATCATAACCTGAGTATCTGATGAAAAAAATTCTTCTAGACCATTCTGACAATGAGAGCAAGATGCATTTAGTTGCATGGTTTACAGAGGAAGTCTGATGTGCTTTACAACAAAATTTTTTAGCGGTCTTTCAGTCGTAGAGGGTTTAATAACAGTTTTGTGAGTCTTGCTAATTCTTCACAGAGAGTATAAAAGTTAGCTACTACAGGCTTACCGCTTCTTGAGAAAGACATGATCAAATGCTATGTAGGAAATTGGAAGATAGGATTGTGTCATTTTTCTCAGAGTATAAGAGAAAAATGTTTGATAATATCTCTGGGCTACATTTTAGAGGTCTTTATGAAAACTGGTTGTAAGAGGTTGACATGAAGGAACAAAATATTTATCTCAGGTTTTCTTAGTTTTAATTTTTTATTTTTGTTTTAGGATGTTAAAATATTTCACAGACCCTTTGCTGTGCTTCATGGATGCACTTCAATTTGTAGCTGCATTCTTTATATCTGTAATTTTATTATGGGTGCACAATTTACAAAGTTTGTTAAAATATTTGAAATTGTAATAACTTCCTCAAATAATACCAAAATTCTCCAAATGAAAGCAAAATAATTTTATAAGTCTTTTGTTAAAAATTCCTTATCTTTCAAAATTAAAACAACCTCATGATCTTTTCAATAAATTCCAGTCCACTCATATAACCTACCTGTATTCTTTATGGATTTTTATCCTTTTAACTAAGCAAATATATTTAATTTTTATTTTTCATATAGAAAACTATAAGAATTTTAACCAGCCTGCCTTCTCAAAATGTCTTCTTGCTCCAAGATACTATGATGACAAGGATCTTTGAATGGTTCATGTGTTTGTGTGGATGCTCCTGTGCGAAGTTGCAGTGGCACACAACCAATATTTTTATAGTTAAAATGAAGGCCATAACAAATGTTACCAAGCATGATACACTACATTAAACTACAGGATTTAGTGTTTTGTGGTCCAAAACCTGAGATCAGACACGTCTACGCACCACCAGAGATCTGATAGCTAAATAAAGGAGAGAAGGATGGGAGTAATTTCATTCTAGGTAATAGAGTTGAGCTGAAGGAATACCTCACCTCATTTCTTCATCAATTCTACCACCCCATAGCTGCTAATTAGCTGGCATCAGACCTTTCTAATTGCTCAGTTGCAGCATTATTTGGAAAGAAAAGCTCTTAAGCCCAGTCCAGGTGCAGCATACTGCTCCCTTGCACAAAGAAGGATCAAAAGAAAAGGGAACCACAAAACTGAAGCACCAGCCTCCTTTTTTTCATTAATAAAAGGACCAAAATCACTTCTAGAAGGGATATAGCTTAAAATTTTATATTGAACTAGCTATATGTCTGACTTTTTTTCACCCCATTGTAATAATCTGTCTCTGTTGATTTTTTCCTCATATTTCTACTTTTGCAGATTCTCTGTATTCAGCAGTTTGCATTCTTCCTTCATTTCAGAACTATTTTTGAATAAGCAGGATTTCTATTTAAAAATGTAAACAGGCCCTTGTGCTACAAATCGTCTGAAGCTTAAAAATTTATGTGCTAAAGGAAAGTTGGAATTCTTTTCCTCAGGGAGGTTACTTGATACTGGTGCTTGACACCTTTCAACTGATAAATCTCTCATTAAATTAGACACCTCCACAGTTGTGAGAATTGCCTTTTATGAGTCTCCACAGCGTTTTTAAGTATAAGTGCAAGGAGCAACTAGCTGTTAAAAATGATTCTGTAAAACATGACTAAACTCTGTAAGCAGGGTAATGATTTCAGACATTACAGGGGAAAAACTAAGTGCTTTATCTGATGGAGATTTTGCTTAGTAACGACTTGGTACATAATAATACCTTGTAAGACATTTGATAAATATTTTATTGAGTATTCAGTTCCTAGAGTACATGAAGTACAATTAAAGACATTAACACAAATGAATATATCTTTCCTAGTAACCTGTAATATTGAATATTGGATTATTTTGTTCATACTAAGGTTATAAAAATCAAATATAAGGTGAAAGAAAGTGAAATAATACTTGTGTGTTAGTTGTAGTGTTGGTAGAGCAGTAAATGTGTTCTGTCTGTCACCTCTCTAAGACAGTCAAATATCCAGCTACAAAATCCTATCAAATTTTGGAAGCAAATTTTACACGTAGGACAAAAGCATACCCAAGATTTCATGTATGGAAAAAAAAGAAAAAAAGACAGTGAATGACTAACTCTCTATTTCATGTAAAGTCAAGAACTTGTATTTAATTAAGAGAAATTAACATTAAATTAACACTATATTGCTGATTACAAAAGAATAAATATCCATCATTACAAAATATTACAAAATCTTTATTACAGACAGCTATGGCCTGTATCATTCAGACAGATCTGTAAAATATATATTGTCTGATGATAAATATACAGCATTTCATGTCACCTGAGTATCCTTTAAAGAGTTGTCTACCATCCACAACATCCTTTGACATTCTCAATAGCCTGTTACAATTCTCCACAGGGACAGCATTTCCATTTACAAAGATACCCTACCTTGTTACAGAACAACCATATCTCATTTGAACTAGTCCATTAAAATACCACAGCAGCACCAAAAAATATGGAAAATTTGTGCAAAG
>NW_020955605.1:650558-653978 GCF_003031625.1 Empidonax traillii | reverse complement strand
AGTTGTCTACCATCCACAACATCCTTTGACATTCTCAATAGCCTGTTACAATTCTCCACAGGGACAGCATTTCCATTTACAAAGATACCCTACCTTGTTACAGAACAACCATATCTCATTTGAACTAGTCCATTAAAATACCACAGCAGCACCAAAAAATATGGAAAATTTGTGCAAAGTGAGGTTCAGAGCGATCATAATGAAGTTGGAAATTTAGGAAATCATGGCTAATGATGTCCTCCTAACTTAATGAAAGTGTATATTTTCTAGACCAGATAAGTGAAGGTAAATATTTTCTTTTGTTCCTGAAGTCTCTGTTACAGTCTCTTATTGTCTAACCGACTACTGACGCTGCAACATTATTATATTCCTTACAATTCTACTTACAATTAAGAAGAATTTTCTAAATAATTTAATATTTATGACTTCAATATATATATGTGCAAATAAAATTACATGCTTGTATATCAAAATATGTAGACTGTCATTACTAAAATGCACACACACATTTTTCAAGGCACTCAGTACATCCCAAAAGTTTAAGGGATTATTTAATTTGTATTGTAAATTATGGTGTCAATCCTTTGAGGGATTTGAACATTGCACAGTACTGTCAGCTTGCCATGATTAATATGGGAATTGTGGAGTTTTATCAAGGTTGTCCTGGATCCTAAGATGTCAAAAGTGAATGAGAAAAGCAAAAGAGCAATTAACCTTGCAGTACAGATCTGTTGGGGGGGGAAAGCCTAAACAGTAGCAGTTTGACAAGACACAAAATTACATCACCGCATTCTTTTTAATTACATGACCACTGAGTAACTTTGGCCGTAGACATAAACTTCATGCTGTTGGTCTTTTCTTAATGATTTTTTTTCCCTCTACACGTCGTTTTAGTAATCCTATTGTTTATCTCTTGTTTTTTACCTTCTCTCTATAAAATAACCAACATAGTCATAATAAAAGGGTTCATCTTCTGTAACAGTATCATTAACCTAATGCTAGGAAGGCAATATAAAATCAACGGTTTCAAAAATTCCAATGCCAGAAAATTCAATTCTTTGAATGATATATAAGACTACATGATATATTAGTATTTTTCCACCAGCAAGGATGCATGGGAGAGTAGAATTCACGGCCAAAATTGTCTACTCTATCTTTTTTAATGTCTTTTAATTTCACAAGGAGGTAACCATGTTTTCTGTTGGAGAAAGTAGCATCAGTCTTCAGAATACTTTTTTCTCCCCTGAGCACAGTTAATGCAATCTAAAATAAAAGAGAAATCTGGAACTGTTCACATGAGATCCATCATTAATTTTGTAATGCTTTAAGTGGGTTTTCAGTCTGAATTCTGTGTCTTCACGATAGGTAAATTTTTTTTGGTTAATGATAATGTTTGATACAAGGAAGGAAATCTAAAGATATCACCAGCTGAAAAGGAAAAATAAAAAAATATTTTTATTACTATCAGTGAGGGTTTTTTTCTATTATTTGTTTTAATTACACCACTTTCCTTTGGTTTAACAAATTTCTAGCTCCTTCAGTCAAACTAGAGAAACTTCTTTTAAAAAAAAAAATCTTCTCTCACCTAATTGGAAGTTTGTGAATGTCACGCCAATCTGCAAAAAGGGCTGCAAGGAGGACCCGGGAAACTACAGACCTGTCAGCCTGACCTCAGTGCCTGGCAAGGTTATGGAGCATCATCCTGTGTGCAATCACACAGCACCTACAGGATGGACAAGGGATCAGACCAAGCCAGCATGGGTTTAGAAGGGGCAGGTCCTGTTTGACCAACCTGATCTCTTTTTATGATCAGGTGACCCACCTGGTGGATGAGGGAAAGGCTGTGGATGTGGTCTATCTGGACTTCAGCAAAGCCTTTGACACTGTCTCCCATAATATACTCCTGGAAAAACTGGCAGCCCATGGCTTGGACAGGGGCACTCTGTGCTGGGTTAAGAACTGGCTGGAGGGCCGGGCCCAGAGAGTGCTGGTGAACGGGGCTGCATCCAGCTGGTGGCTGGTCATTAGTGGTGTTCCCCAGGGATCAGTGCTGGGACCAGTCCTGTTTAACATCTTTATCGATGATTTGGATGAGGAGATTGAGTCCATCATCAGCAAATTTGCAGACGACACCAGGTTGGGAGGGAGTGTCAACCTGCCAGAAGGCAGGAGGGCTCTGCAGAGGGATCTGGATAGACTGGAGAGATGGGCTGACTCCAATGGGATGAAGTTCAACAAGGCCAAGTGCCGGGTCCTGCACTTTGGCCACAACAACCCCTGCAGCGCTACAGGCTGGGCACGGAGTGGCTGGGGAGCAGCCAGGCAGAAAGGGACCTGGGGGTGCTGATCGACAGGAGGCTGAACATGAGCCAGCAGTGTGCCCAGGTGGCCAAGAGGGCCAGTGGCATCCTGGCCTGCATCAAGAACAGTGTGGCCAGCAGGAGCAGGGAAGTGATCCTTCCCCTGTACTCAGCACTGGTGAGACCACACCTGGAGTACTGTGTTCAGCCCTGGGCCCCTCAGTTCAGGAAGGATATTGAGGTGCTGGAGCAGGTCCAGAGAAGCGCAACGAGGCTGGTGAAGGGACTTGAGCACAAGTCCTGTGAGGAGAGGCTGAGGGAGCTGGGGTTGTTTAGTCTGGAGAAGAGAAGGCTTAGAGGTGACCTCATCACTCTCTGCAGCTCCCTGAGAGGAGGTTGTAGCCAGGTGGGGGTTGGTCTCTTCTCCCAGGCAATTAGCAGTAGGACAAGAGGGCATGGGCTTAAGCTCTGTCAGGGGAGGTTTAGGTTGGATATTAGAAGGAAGTTCTTTACAGAGAGAGTGATGAGGCATTGGAATGGGCTGCCCAGGGAGGTGGTGGATTGACTGTCCCTGGAGGTTTTTAAGATGAGGTTGGATGTGGCACTGAGCGCCATGATCTGGTAATCACAGTGGGGTTGGAACAAGGGTTGGACTTGATGATCTGAAAGGTCTCTTCCAACCCAGTCAATTCTATGATTCTATGACTCTAATTTAAAGTAAAATACTTCTTTCACAGCATCATCTGTAAATGATGTGTGTTAAAGGCAAAACAAATTGTCTGGACCATTGGTGCAGAGTAGCAGAATACTTCTCAGTGTTATGAATCTAAGGATCTGTTTAGAAATCCTTAAATGCTACTTCAGGTTGAGTAAAATATTCAAAATAAATAGACAAAAAAATACATTTCTGCCTTCCAAAAGACAAATTTAAATATGCTCTGGCTCAGAAATATTTGAAGATGAAATCTATTTCAAACATTTAGTAGGACTATTCCTGAGCCTAATCTACTTGTGATAAGTCAAAGAAAAAAAATATTACAATTTGGCTGAAAACTCCTTTTTTACTTCCTATTCAATCTGTTCTTTCTCTAGTGCACACAGATTGTTTTCCTTTTTTTCA
>NW_020955605.1:610946-650277 GCF_003031625.1 Empidonax traillii | reverse complement strand
GCTCAGAAATATTTGAAGATGAAATCTATTTCAAACATTTAGTAGGACTATTCCTGAGCCTAATCTACTTGTGATAAGTCAAAGAAAAAAAATATTACAATTTGGCTGAAAACTCCTTTTTTACTTCCTATTCAATCTGTTCTTTCTCTAGTGCACACAGATTGTTTTCCTTTTTTTCATGTAAAATAGGATTACAATTTTGAAATCAAAGGATGGAGGTATGTCAGACAATCAGCTTTCTCACCTTTATACAGTACCCAAGAGGAATTTTTAAGCCAACAGACAAGGTACAACTCACATAGAGAAATGTGAGCTGTGATTGGACAGAACTGACATTTTTCTATGGAATAAAAAAAGGGTTGGCAGTGAGAGTTTTTCCTTGTTTTTCTGGTAAGTGCACAAAGATTGCCACAAGCTATGGGTACTATCCACTCTGCTATAATAAACAGTTGGAGGTTGAATTAGGGATACATTTACAATCTTACTGAGTATGTTTCCTCATTTTGCATTCTTAATTGCACAAATTAAATCTTATGACTGTTGGTTTGCATGGACTACATATCTGATAACATAAAAACAGATAATCCCCTCCAAAGAATCACTAGGAAACCAAATTTTAATCACTTTAGGTGTTCATTGGTCATTTTATTTGTCTAAAATTTTTAAATCAGTACCACACTTCCCTTTTTTTTTTTTTTTTCATTCAGTAGCAAATGTTTCTGTTGAATACATTTTGAAACATTTCCCAGTTTCATGTCATGCTTGCCTTGGTCTCTCCCCAAAATTATAATGTCATCATAAATATTCAAAGACTCTATACACCATTGCATGACTTGTTAATTAAACCTTGATATTTCTCAGGTGCTGATGAAATTTCGAACATCAATCTTCTGTAACACTGTGGTTTTGCATGTGTTGCAAATAGCATGCTCATTTTATATTTAGACTCAAGCCCAACTGAAGAGTTCACAAAGAATGTGAAAACTCTACAAAGTCCTCACTTGGATGCTGCAGACAGCGAAAAAAATGAAGGCCCTGTAATAAAGAAAGCTGATACATGGATATAGAAAATAGGGAGATTATGGCCATGATACCACGCCTCTCAGCAAACTGTAGGAGTCTGTATACAATCTACCAACATTTTTCTATGTTTTTTTTAAGAAATTTTAGTCTGCAATTACCAGAACAATGCCTTTATACAGTCAAGGGTGCAGTCGAGTGCTCTGTGTTCTGGTTTTAAACTCCTCAGGGACAAGAAATTCTTTTCATCAAAGCATCTCTTATAGAACTACATAGAAATAGTTCTGCTTTAACAAATTATTTAGTGGGCAGATTAAGAAATTACATTAATTCATGCATGTTAGTTTTATTTATACATTTATATATTTGATCATACAGGTGAGGTGGTGAATCATTGAATATGAGTGAATAGGATTCAGCACTCATCAATTTCCAGCAAACAGCTCTGAGAACAGAAGGCTGTATTCCAGCAGAGGTCCTTGATATCACTCACAGAGAGTGTCTTGGTCCTCCTTGAACCCATGTGGAATCTACTAAAATATCTCAAGCTAAGAGATTCGCTAGTAAACACATTCAAGAATAGAAGTGCAACATCAAGCACAATGTGCTTAAGCATAAAAGCTCTGTACTTAGACTCAGAATATTGCAGGGTTTCAAGAATATAAAGAGACAGATAAAACACTGGTCCCTCTGTGAACACATCAAAAACTGCAGCTAATAAAATGTGCATATCATTTGGCTTCTAAAATTATCAAAATTCTGTCCATTGAGATCTTTTAGAGATTAAGCACTCATGTTACTCTGAGCATTAGAATAATTTAGATACCGTGAAGTAAAATTATTAAACAGAGTAGGGCCAGGTAGTGGCAGGTGGGGTCATGTTCTAAAGAGATTTTTTTCAGATCCCACAAAAGAAAGGTTAGAAGCAGGCACTATTATGCAGTCAGGTAACATGATGTACAAGATATGTAGAATAAGAGTGAGAAAAATTTAACACAGACTCCATAGGTACCCTTCTGAAGTTCTAAATAGTGGCTTTTATGCCCTCACAGGGGAAACAGAAGAGTACCACTCAGTTTGGAAACCTGATCAGTTTATTTTCTAAACAGTAGACAAATTAATTTTTTCTGACCATTAAATTCACTTATTAAAATATGTGTATGTACATATACTGGTACACTGTAGTCACTATTTTATGTATAGATGTATAGGTTCAGTAATAATTCAGTACTTTGCTTTGCCTAATTTGACTTTCTCCACTTTTTAAGTAACTACAGGGCAACAGAGTATCTAATCTTTAGACATACATACAATGCTAGATAAGGACTGATGATAATTCAAAAATATATGGAGGTTAGACAATATGAAAGAATCTTAAGGAGCATAGAAAATATCTCTATGAGTAAATGAGTATAACAAACATATCTATAACTAAATGTTATGAGATTATCACTTTATTGTGGGGATCTGTTAGAAAACTACTTCTAAAAGGATTCCATTCTTTTATGGATAGACATCTGCAGCTACTACTGCTGTAATACAACAGAGTTTAATTTTCTTTAAAACTGTTCATCCAAACTGCCTCTCAAAGCACTTTATGGGGGTGCAAGAGCAGAAGGAGTGAGAAATTAAAATGTAGTTTTAAAATGAAGTGACTACAAAATGGTTCTGTGGGGGGTTTGTGTTTATTGAGTCTCATTGATCCCATAACAAATTTGCTTAGCTTAGCTGAGTTTATGGATAACATATTGATTTATTTATTAACTACTGTGCTTCAGACTCCATCTAAACCTGCAAATCAAATCGAGTTATTTCCTCATATGCATTCCCAAGACTAATGAAACACTGTACAGAGGGAGAAAGAATCACGTTCGAAATGAAACCCTAGACTCAACAACTGGTCTTTAACAGAGATAGGAAGCAGTGTCTGCATTGTTTCAGTGGTCTCTTTTTATTCCATGCATACTTCCATCTTGATTTAGCCTCTGAAACATCGAAAGAGAAGAGTTTTCACTGGCTCCTAGTTCTTCTAATTAGCCAGATATGTATTTTCTGCAAGCAATGGCTGTTACATATCTTCCTTATTGACATTGCTAAGATTTCTTAAACAGTACTTACAAGCCCTTTGAATTTCGGGTTAGCAGAAACTATTTCCACTGAGAAATAGCAAACTGATTATTTTTCCAAATCTTTAAGTCTAGCAGGTGCCTTGTAACTAATATAAAAATACAACCTTGTTTCAAAACTTGTGCAAAATAATTCAGGTAGGCAACGAAGGATAGAAATGATATAAGGAATAGCTAGAAAAGACCCTACTCTAAAAGGGAAAATAATCACAGGCTAGGTATCATCCTGCTGGTAGACAGTATGACAGGTGTGATTGCTCTACTGCTATCTGAGATACCTGAAGACACATATATAACTCAGATGTAGATTTTGTCATGACATGGACAACTTGGAAGTACCATAGGTATGATAGTGAAAGAAATATGAAGAAGGTTCCAAAGCTGTTGTCATCAACAGCAGACTCAGACATTACAGCAACTTGCCTGATCAGTGGCAGAACTAAGGGATGCATAACTGTGTTGAAAGCAAGACCAGGATGTCTGCGTTAGATCAAGTCTACAAAGTCCACCACATTCCCAACACTGTTTGCTTTGTAACTAACATGGAATATGAAATATTCAGTTGATAATTTTATGTCCTTCACAGGTTAGAAATACAACCTCAGGGAACTGGAATTTCCTTTCAAGAGTATTAAAAAATAAGCTGAGTCTGGATCTTTGCTTTGCCTCTAACAGAAAAAATTCCAAAGTCAGTCAAGCTAAAGGGAAATATTTTGAAATTAAGTTTTCAGGTTTGTTGTTGTTTGGTTTGGTTGGGTTTTTTTTCATTTCTTTTTGTATTGGCTATACTGTATATATAAACAAAAATCAAGGTACTTATTTTGATTTCATTAGTAACAATTATATTTTCATTTAATGCTATAACAATAAACAATTTTAAAAACATTGCCATGACTTAAAAATTTTCATCCTCTGATGGAAATACTACAGAATTCACTCGCATTCAACAAGTCTATATTAAAGATTCCAGACTCTTGACAGCCCCTCAGTCCTCATCTAGAACATTTATCACAGACCACACACCTTATCAAAAAGATGGTGTTAAGGAAACTGTTAGAAGAATTTAATTCTTCCCTCCATAAGAAAGTATAAGATGAGAAGGAATTTCATTAAATTCCAAATAATTTCTTTGTTATGAAAGCTCTTGGAATAGAATCAGGCCTGAAATGCAGAAGTGTGCAAGATTTACCTGAATTAACTCTGGCTGTCTGCAAGATAATTTGCCATTCACAACCTGCCCTGCCAAAAAGCAAATTTGTTATGAAACAGGTACCATGTGCAAAATTTTTTAGGAAGGAGTAGTACTGGAGTAAATAACATTTTATGGCAGCTCACATTATCAGCACATGACACTGTAATGCAAGGCTAGAGTATAATTTAGTTTCCTGCATTAGGTGTCACTCTTACAAAATTCCTTTTAGTGCTCCATATGAGAATGTAAGAATTGCCACAGAAGAACAGATCAACACACTACCAAACAAATCCAATTAGGAGGAAAATTATGTATGAATACATCTGTGAAATTTGACTCAAGAGTCAGTTCTGATACCTGTTGGGTTCTTTTCTTTCTCTCTGCCTTCTTTTCTTTCTTCTTCCTCAGAATATTTCTAGTCTCCTTTGTGCTTCAGAAGAAAAGGGTCTTCTCAATGATTGAATCTAAGAAGAATCACCTAATACCAAATCAAATGTTTTCATTTTCTACACAGGAAAAAATTATGCACATTTGCTCTAATTACACTGTGGAATATTAAAGTGCTTCTCATGTTGCTACAGACATTTTTAGGTTTTGAGACAGTTTTATTCTGTTTATGGGTTTGATGTTTGCTTTTATTTTTTTTTTATCGTTTAGTTTTCAAGTAATGCACAATTATCACAGAGGTATAAACATCTGTGTTACTACTGTGCATCATTAACACATAAATAGTTCTAATTTAATATCACTGAATAAATTAGATATTAATATAAAGTATAAAATATAAATATGTATAAATCTTTATCACTTACGGATTATGTCGTAGAAGAATTTGTTTGATGTGTGTGACAGTATCTGGGCATGATGAATAGCAATGTCACCCTGACTTTCTGAGGTAGTCACATACTACTTTTGTTATGTTGTTTACCTCACAGAGGGACTTGTGTTACTTTGATTGGTAGGCTAAGAGTCACACACAGCTTTCCTAAATGAGGTCCACTGCAGAACACTTCAAAGAAACCAGCTTTGTTTTTCTATTTTCCCTGGCCTCTTGTTTTTTTACCTAGCCTCTTTTGGAAGCAGAATATATCACCATGGTTCATCATCATGTTTGATTTTATAAATAAATACAACAAATCACTGAGAAGAAATTTTGAAACATACTCATTTCACTGCAGACATTCATTCAGTATATGGAAAAACTCAAAAAAGCAAGTTCATATGGCATTTCACTGAAAAGGTATAATCTTGGCTTTCTGCTGTGTTCTCAACATTATTCTTATTTCCCTAGAATAAAGAGCTTTGAGAAGTGAAGCTAGAACACAAGATCTTCCTTCACTGGATTTGGTCACATGGGTCCTTCTTTTATCTTCCTCTAAGTACAAGACTCTTCCAAACTTTAGTGTATTGTAGCTCAACTTCGGAAAACTTCAGATTTAGAGGATATTACAATTTTCTTGACATATGGTTTATTTAGGGAAGATCTGATTTCACTTCTTGCAGTTGAGGAGGGATATAAATAATGAGTTCTCTTAAGAAGCAGATTATCTGTATGAAGTGGACAGTGTGACCCCTGGTGAACTCTCTAAATGCAATGGTGTTGGCCTTTGTTTCAGAGGGTAAGGCACAGGGGAAAATTGTGTTGCCAGATGGCCTTCAGAGATCTATTCCAAATTCAGTACAACTGCAATTATCACATGATTCCATAGATAAGTAATCTCAAAATGAATACACAAACCCTTTACAAGTTATGGACACAGCTCTATCAGAAACCAAACTAGAGCTACAATATCATTGTCTTGAGATAAGTGAGAAGAAAAACCTCTGTGTAGAAATGTTGTGTACTGTATGTTGTTTGGAGTCACCCATATCAGAAATAGCATTGAAATGGATGATTTTTGAGTAGCATCAGGGAACATTAAATCCTGTTAATGTTAATTCCTGTTAATCACGTGTTGGAGTATGTAGATACTGATAACACAGGGAGTAGCCATGTTAGACCTTATGAAAAACCACCTGAAACAAAAGAAAACCTTTGAAGCATTTCCTCAGCACTGGATCAGATTCCTATAAAGAGTCAGATTCCTGTAATGGATCAGTTATCTGGATAACTAAGTGAGGTTTCTTACTATGACTGTTAGCTGAGTTGTTTTTGGTTTTTTTTAACTTAAGTGGAAATACAACCTAAATTGGGACTGGATGATAATTTTTCATTTTGTGAGTTCTGCTTCTGTCCATATTATCATTGATACTCGTGATCAGAAGGAGTATTTTGCAGTATTGTGCTTATGATTTGAGTACATTCAAAAGCTAAATATGACAGATTGAGAGTTCAAAAGAAAAATTATATCTTTATGTAGATGTTTTACAATAATATTAATTGGGGATGAGACTGCTACATGTTGCTCTTTTTGGCACTGTTTTTGCCACTGAGACACTGCAGCAATATGGAACACCATCAACTTTGTTCTTATACATCTAATGACTAGAAAAAGCTCTACATTGAAACTAAAATCAAATCCAAATACCATGAGAGAACCAAAGCATATTTCCACTAACCTGATATGTACTCATTCGTATTTCTCTCCTAGATCATTCTTTAAAAACATTTTCCGCTTCATAGTTCTGTTTCATAGGAGTAGATGTTATTAAATGATTACAAAAGGAGAGAGCTCTTCATTACAGGAATGCACTGCAGTTTGTAATAGTAAAGTCTGTCCCAGGGGAATGTATACTTCATTTGACATTCAGTCCTTCCACCTTGTTAGTTAATCATGTACAGTCTAATAAAAAATACCTGCTAACATTCTAAGCAGCTTTAAAAGTATGGTATACAAAACAACATTTTCTATCATGGAACCATAACACAACTGTATACTCCTGCTCTCCTACTCTTATCTCTAATGTGTCCAGGCCTCTTTCTGAGTTCCTGTGTTTGGCAGTTTCATTTCTACCCTTGCTGGAAGAAAAGTACAAATGAAAATTCTGCCCTAAGATATCTAATTGAAACACTATAGTGTCTATAGATGAAGACTGAATGGAAAAATGGAAAAACTTACAATGTCCTTCAATGTCCTGATCTAGAAATTGCTACCTCATTCTCAATTTATAACGTGAGAGACGGGACAACTTTTGTTCATCTGATCAACTAAACCTTCCAACAACAGACTTTTAGTAATACCTTTATATTTAATAGCCCACATAGGTTTATTACATTCATGATTTACAAATGTTATGTTTATTCTGAAAAGGACATGAAGAAAGTGTCATTGCATCAGTGATACCAGTGCAAGGAGGCCATGGATTAGAACTGCATTCCCTCTGAGTTGTCTGGTATTAACAAAGGTTCAAACTTTGCATTTATTTTTCACCAGAAGTGTCCTATAAGCACCAAAGCAGTAATGTTTCTTATATAACAATCTGAAAAGTCATTTGATCAAGTCACTGGCAAACAATGTTACACAGGATACACAGGAACTTTTTTGAGGTGAGATGCTAGAGCAGATTTACAGCCCAATCAGTTTATTTGCCTATAGGAGCACCCCTGGAACTGTTTCTGGGGTAATCCAGATTTTTTTCTTGGATAAAAACAAAACCACAGACATTAGCTAGATCTAGAAATCAATCAAGAACAGATTGGTTAATAATAAAACACAGCATTCTGAATTTGGATATTAGGTAATAAATATTAGATAGAGGAAATTATTTGGGTTTCTTCCCAAAAGATCCTACCAGATTACATGCCAAATCAACATCTTCATTCCAATGACAATTCAATATGGACTACCAAGGTCAGACAGACAGCTAAAGCAACACTGTGTCAAGAAAACCGTTTAAGTAGTCAGAAAAGGCTGATACTACTGATAACAAAAACAGTAGTTGTAGGTGCATCTTATAGCCAGAATTTTATCATGGGACTGTGACTGGAAAACCAAAATCAGATTTTCAGCAGTAACAAAAATCAAAGAGACAAGAAACCAATTTCATTGAGACAAGATGTCCAACACTGGAATTTCAACTGAACTGAAGGCAAAACACAGATGAAATGGTATAAAAGATAAAATATGGATCTGAAATTCCTAACAGGGATAGCTAAAAGTATGAGATGGTAGAATCATAGAATCAGCTGAGTTGGATATTTTCCTTTTTTTATTTTGTTTATGCTTTAGTTTTGCCTTAAATACTACTTTGATTGAGTTTTCTTTGAGAAACTAGATGTCTTTCATCTTTTTTTTTTCCTAAACATATATGAACATGCTTGTGCTGAATCTTGTGTTAAATTAGTTGGAAATGTCATTATAAGTTATTGGAAATGTCATACGAAGTGTCATGAAACAAAAAGATATCAGGATAAATACTAATGGAGATACTTTCAAGAATCGAGACTGAAATAAAAACATGACTTGTAGACCAATTATTGCCAGACTTACCAAACTAAATCACAACCAAAACTAATCTGTGTTTCACCACAGATAAACAGCTAAGTCACACATTTTATTTAAATTAAAAATGAACAAACAAAAAACAAAAACAACAAACAAAACACATAAAAAATACCCCAAAACACCAAAGTTGGAAGTTAAGAGTCCTACTGTATAACTCAGTCTGATGGAATGTTTTGAGGCAGCATTGTTTGGATTAGAATATTAGTTTCTTTAGTAAGACACATTCCTATCACATTTCTGATAGTAATGCCATTCACAGTAGGCATTGGACTTGGTCTCAGGGTTTGTAGATGATCCAAATATTTTTTCCAGAAAGACCATAGAAGTAAGATTGCTTTCTGCTCATCAGTAGTTTATATTATTTTGAGTTATCTCAAGTAAATACATAAATGTATTTTAGTAGGCTTAGCAAGGTTTGTGAAAAATCTGTAATTTACTTGAAAATGGGTAAGAAAGCATCCAGAATGCGTGATCACTCCTGAGGATTTGCTGTGGTGAGCCGGTAGTACCTTTGTCTCAGTGTCCAGTGGAAGAAAGTCAGATATGGGGACACACTTTCTGAGCCCTTTCCAATAGCCAATGGTGTGAAGCAAGGCTGTGTTCTCGCATCAACTTTATTCATGATCTTCTTCAGCATGATGCTCCAAAGGGCCACGGCAGACCTTGATGTTGAAAATGGTGTCTACATTCGATATCGTACCGATGGGAACCTATTCAACCTAAGGCGACTGAAGGCCCACACTAAGACCTTAAACCATCTTGTCTGTGAGTTGCTTTACGCTGATGATGTTGCTCTAGTCACCCACACAGAAGTAGCTCTGTAGCGTTTAACATCCTGCTTTACAGAGGCTGCTGAGCTTTTTGGTCTGGAAGTCAGCTTGAAGAAGACAGAAGTTTTATATCAGCCTGCACCTCAGGAAGTCTTCCACTATCCCCATATCACCATTGGTGAAACAGTGCTCAAATCAGTCCAACAGTTTAATTACCTGGGAAGCATCATCTCCTCAGACAGTAAGATTGATGCTGAAATAAACAGGTTAGCAAAGGCATACAGAGCTTTCGGTAAACTCCATAAAAGAGTGTGGCAAAACAAACACCTGAAGAAAAGTACAAAGATCAGTGTTTACAGAGCCATTGTACTGTCTACTCTTTTATATGGATCTGAATCATGGGTCATTTACCGCCACCATTTGTGTCTCTTAGAATACTTCCATCAGTGCTGCCTCCGTACAATCCTGAACATCCACTGGACGGATTATGTGACCAACACATCTGTCCTTGAACAGGCAGCAGTCACAAGCATTGAGGCCATGCTGCTGAGAACTCAGCTGCGCTGGGCAGGGCACGTCTCCAGGATGCAGGACCATCACCTCCCTAAGATCGTGCTCTATGGGGAACTTGCCACTGGCTGCCGCAAAGAGAGGAGGCCCCAAAGAGGAGATACAAGGGCTACCTGAAACAATCCCTCAGCCTTGGCCATATTGATCACCACCATTGGTCTACCCTGGCCTCCAATCGGGAGACCTGGAGACACACTATCTATAACGCTGCTACTGCTTTTGAGAATACACGCAGGACTACTCTTAAGGAGAAAAGACAACACAGAAAGAATCGTGTGTCATCTATATCACCTGGGGAGTCTTTCTGCTGTACGTTTTGCAACCGGACTAGTCTATCTCGCATTGGCCTTTTTAGCCATCAGCGCGCCTGTAGCAAGCATGGGTAGAGCCCCTTCTCAAATCTTTGTTCGCGAAGCCTAGCCATGACGAGTGGAAGACAACAAAGGAAAGAGTCTAAGAATTATGAAACACGGTAGGTCACCCCTCTGTCATGCCCTCCACCTGACAGCAGCCAGAAGTTGGAGTTTACGCTTGGATTGCATTTCTTAACAATCTCTTTTGGAGTAAACCTCCATGGGTTTGTTACTCCGTGGAAGTTCTCAAAGCTCAGCTTCACCATTTTCTTCAGCAAGAGTCATACAGGCTGAATTGCATGTTGGGAAAAAAAGATTTCTATTGCTCATTTTCAAATTGTTGCCTGATTATTTCAGCGCCAACTTCCTGTACACAAGCTATGTGCAGTCGTGAATAAGCTTTTCCTTCAGCTTTTTTAAGTGAGAACATTACAGGGTTGTATAATCAATGTGTAATCATTGTCCACACTGAATACTCATAGCTTTTTAATAGTTTATTTAGTGATAATCAAACCTTCCCTTTTACTGTAAAACAACTCAGTTTCTCAATGGCACTTAGGCAGATGTCCTTAAAAGCTTTTTAGAAATGTAACTACCTTATAACAGTCTAGTCTACTCACCTGTCTACATAATCCCTTACTGCACTTAAAGAGGCCTGAATTGCTCCTAGGAAATAATAGCATTACATTATAATGGCTTCAAATAATTTGCCTGCTAAAGATATTTGTAGTCATTTATTATTACATGAAATTTTTAGGAAAAGGAACATCAAGTTTGCTGCCCTCCTACAGATATGCCATTGAACTTTTTAGTCATAGGCTACACATAATAGGTCACAGTTTAGGTAAATCATGCATGACATTCTTCAGTACTTTTAGTAACTTTCTTATGTGCCTTGCAATGTCCTGTGTAAATTTTATGGATTTTTTTAACTTTCTGTGCATATGATTTTTTGTGAGATATTTCCTCAACACAGACCATGTAAAGTAGGATTTCTAAGTCTATTTTTATAGAAAAGGAATGCAATAGTTTCTTTGGGATTTTATCTGTGATCTTCGAGGGATTTTTCTTTTTTTCAGTAAGTAATTTATTCCATCAGCTCATGGTTTTCATGGACACAGGTAATCCTGCAGCCTCCTGCAACAAAAACATGGCAGTTATGACCAGTGTGGGTCCACATAGACATTAACCAACCTGCCAGAGGAGCTGCACACTGCTTTTATAAAGGTTCCTTCTCTATGATTTCTTCCTTAGCATTTAACTAAGACAAAATCCATCCTTTATTGGATGCAGGGGCAAACACAGCTAACAGAGGATGAGGAAAAGTGTTAATGCCATCTTTGCCTCAGTCTTTAATAGTATAACCAGTAGTTTTCAAGATATGCAGTCCCCTGAGCTGGAAGACAGGCATGGGGAGCAAAATGAAGACTCCATAATCCAAGGTAAAATGGTCAGCAACCTGCTACACTATTTAGACACAGTCTCTGTGGGGCTGGATGGGATCCACCCAAGGCTAATGAGGGAACTGGCTCACCGAGCTGTTTCTGGCTTTTATCAGCAGTCCTGGAAAAACAGGGAGGTCCCAGTTTACTGGAGGTTAGCAAATGTGGCACTGATCTACGAGAAGTGTTGAAAGAAGGATGCAGGGAACTAAAGGCTTGTCAGTCTGACCTCAGTGCCGGGGAAGGTCATGAAGCACATCATCTTGAGTCCCATCACACAGTAGGACACCCAGGGCATCAGATCTAGCCAGCATGGGTTTATGAAAGGCAGGTCCTGCTTGACCAACCTTATCTCCTTCTATAAAAAGGAGAATCACTTAGAGAAGGGCTGGGGATGCTGTCTACCTGAACTTTAGTAAAGTCTTTGACACTGTCTGCCACAGCATTCTCCTGGAGAAATTGCCTGTTTATGGCTTGCACTTGTACACTGTTCACTGAATAAAAACCTGGGTTACCAGGTTAGTACTGGGCCAACCCAGATACTTAGTACTGCGCCAGCCCTGTTTAACACCTTTATCAATTATCTGAACAGGGGGATGTAGAGCACCCTCAGTCAGTTGGCAGATGACATCAAGGTGGGTTGGAGTTTTGTTCTGAAGGAAAGTAGAAACACTGTACAAGAATCTGGACAGGTCAGTGGTATGAGGTTCAGCAAGGTGAAGTGCTGGGTCCTGCACTTGGGTCACAACAAACCCATGGAACACTACAGGCTTGAGGCAGAGCGTCCAGAAAGCTGCTCAGTGGAAAAGGACCTGAGAGTCCTATTTGACAGCTGGCTGCATGTGAGCCAGTAGTCTGCCCAGGTGGCCAAGAAGGCATCCTGGCTTATATCAGAAATACTGTGGTCAGCAGGACCAGGGCAGTGATCATGCCCCTATACTCTGCACTGGCATGGCCACACCTCGGATTGTCTGTTCAGTTTTGGGCACCTCACTTCAAGAAAGACATTGAGATGCTGGACAGTGTCCAGAGAAAGGCAACAAAGTTGGTAAAGGGTCTGGAGCAGAAGTCTTAGGAGCAGCTGAGGGAACTGTGATTGTTTCGCCTGGAGAAAGAGGGGCTTAAGGGAGACCTTATTGTGGGAATTAATGCAGGTTGAAGGCCTGGAAAGAGCCAGACCTTAACAGCAGGCTTTGGGCTAAGCAAAGCACAGAACAACTCATTACAGGAATGGAGCTGGTACCTGGAAAGCCTGCCAGGTCCCCAGGTAACAGCAGCAGCCAATCAGATGCTGCAGTCACATGTTTTGCCTGACAAAGAAGTTTTACCTTTTAAGGAATGTTTTCATGTTTGTTTAAGGTTATAAATATGCTGTGTCTTTTAAGTAATCTCAGTTCCTTTCTCTTACTGAGTACATGCCAGTCTCTCACCCCCTTCTGAGATCGTGTCAGTGTGTCATCACTTATTGCTCTCTACCACTGAGAGAAGGTTGTAGCCAAGAGGTGTCTGTCTCTTCTCCCAAATAACCACTGATAGGACAAGCGAAAATGCCATCAGCTTGTACCAGGTGAGGTTAAAACTGAATATTAGAAAAAACTTCTCCACGGAAAGAGTTGTCAAGCATTGGAACAGGCTACCCAGGGAAGTAAGTGATTGAGTCATCATCTGAGAGGTATTTAAAAAATGTGTAGGTGAGGACTTAGGGAAATGGTTTAGTGGTGGGCTTAGCAGTGCTGGGTTAATGGTTGGAGTCAGTGATCTCAAAGGTCTTTTCCAATCTGAATGATTTTATGATTCTATGATTTTAAGCACTTGACCATCATTGTCTTGCCTCACATGTGATGTTGTTACTATTTAATCATTAGCAGGGTATCTGTTTAGATTATAGGCAATAGAGATTTTGTAGTAAGTTTTGATGCACTGGTTTACTTTACAGGTTTGAATCCTCTGAAATTCACAATGAAACACTGAAATTCATCTCTGTCTTACTCCTACTGAAAGAGAAAAGTATAAGAAATACCAAGACAAACTTTTACACTGTGATTCAACTTTTAAGAGATGTCTTTATTTGTTTCTTACATACATCCGCAGTACAAGAGAGACATGGAGCTCCTGGACCAGGTCCAGAGGACAACTACTAAGTTAATCATGGGTCTCTTGACTCTCTATCTCTCTTAAGAGGACAGGCTGAGAGAGTTGGGTCTGTTCAGTCTGAAAAAGAGGAGACTGAGAAAGGACCTCATTAATGTATATAAATATCCAAAAAAATGGGTACCAAGGGGATGGAGCCAGGCTCTTCTCTTAAGGTACCAAGCAATAAGACAAGAGGTAATGGACAGAAACTGATGCACAGGAAGTTCCACCTGAATATGAGGAAGAACTTCTTTACTGTGAAGGTGAGCACACACTGGAACAGATTGCCCGAGAGGCTGTGGAGTCTCCTTCACTGGAGATGTTAAAGAAGTGCCTGGATGCAATCCTGTGCCATGTGCTCTGGGACAACCCTGCTTGAGCAGGAAGGGTGGAGCAGAGGGCTCACTGTGGTTCCTTCCAACCTGACTGATTCTGCCAATTCTGTGATTCTGTGAAAGTTTTCCCTTTCAAGTAGGAAAAAAAAAATCACAGAACGCTACAAATAATGTAGACACATAGACACTAAAATCTTTTCACCCAGAAAGGAACCTAAGTGGTAGACTGTGAGTAGACTTGAAAAAATATTAAGGGCAATAGTAAAAACTTTGTTTTCTGATGTAAAACTGAGGCTCTGGAGGATAGTTTCAGCTTTCACAAATTCTTTCAACTTTCCCTTTAGGAGCAGGATGCTGGGGATGCTAAGGCATTTGTTTCTCTAATTATCAGTTTATTTGACTTTCCTAAAGAAAGATAGTATTATTTTTTAATACATCTGAAATATTTAAAGTTCTGTGATGTGTCCTAGAAGAACAACCTAAACAGCTAAGCATATAAAATGCTCCAGTTTTCTTTTATTCAAGCAATTGAGTAAGACATTATTGAATACAAGCCTGAATTTGAGTAAGGAATTAAACAAACTGGCTAACATGGCTAAACAGCAATCATGATCTTGTTGTGATTGCTGATGTGTGGCCCATACTAAGTCCTCCTTCATGTCTCAGACCTACAGCTGATTCTGCACCTTCGCCCAACCAGTAGTTTGAAACTAGAAATATACATCTATATGACAGATCCTTACAATGCAGTTCTTGAGAAAACAATGAAAAGAAAAAGACGTCATTTTAAAAAAAAAAGTCCAACTTGGGATTAGGAAATGCTCTGTCTGGGAGATCCCGAGACAGTGAATATTTCTGCATATTGGAATGACTAGAATCCTTTCAAAACAAATAGGAAATAGTTGGAAGCCTGTTTCAATGACCCTGAGAGATGTACCACCAGAGACTTTGCTCCTGATCAAACAGAAATTTAATTGCACAAAAGCTAAAATAAGATTCAATCCTTTGTTGTGATGATTTAAGAGATTGCAGAAAGTTAACATCTTCTCTTAGAGAGAGTATAATTTATATAAACTTGGAAACAAGCCTTGGGAAAAAAGAAATAGTGGGACTAGGAATAAAAATCAATGCAAACCCAAAACAAACAAAAGAACCCATCAAACAACAAACAAACCAACCAAAGAAAAAAAAAATCCAACTCTTCAAAGAAAGAAAGAAAGCTGTGAAATTGGAATGCATCATGTTTTGAGATCTTCAGATTCTTCGCATGCGCCCATGATTTCCTTCTCATAATATAAATTATGAGAAGATAGGTTCACCACTCAGAAGGTCCTTACTTTTTAATGGAAAAGGAAAAAACATTCAACAAGAATCAAGGATATGAGAAACGGTTCTGAAATATCAATGGTTATTGGCCTTAAAGCCATCAGGAAATTACTCTTAAAACAAAAAACCTAATGACTCAGTATCAATTTTGGTTTTATGTAATTAATGCTATCATTGCAGATATAGATACTCTTTTGCATTACCATATCAAAATTCTGTAGGAGAGAAAGAAGAAATATGGAAATTTGCTAAAGAGCATCAAAATAGTATAAGACTAATTTCACTATCCCTACCTAAGAAATAAAATTTACCACTGGTGGATAAACCCTAACTAGACGTGAGGTGCCCACCAAAGGTGCTCTATGACTCCCTTCTTCAGCTGGAGAGGGGAGAGAAAATACAATCAAAGGCTTCTGGGTTGAGATAAGGATAGGGAGAGATCAGTCAGCATTTCCCATCACTGGCAAAACATACTTGACTTGGGAAAATTAATTGAATATATTACTAATCAAATCAGAGTGGCTTAATAAGAAATAAGAACGAAAACTTTAAAACACCTTCCCCCATGCCTCCCTTCTTTGCAGCCTCAGCTTCACTCCTGATTTCTTCTTCTACCTCCTTCCCCAGCACTGCAAGATGTCAGGAGATGGGGCTTGCAGCTCATCACACATTGTCTCTGCTGCTCCTTCCTTCTCAGGAAGACAGTTCTCCATGACCTTTTTCAACCTGAGTCTTTCCCATAGGCTGTAGATTTTCAAGAACTCCCACTCTTCCTTCATTGACCTTGGTCTTTGTAGAGCTGCTTATCTCACATTTTCTTACTTCTCTACCCAGCAGCAATTGTTCTTGCACAGTAACTTTTCCCCCTCCTTGACTATGTTTTCACAGAGGCACTGCCACCGTCAGTGATGGGCTTGAGCTTGTCCAGTAGCAGGTCCAACTTGGATCCAGCTGGCATTGGCTCTATCAGGCATGGGAAAAACATCTGGCATCTGCTGACAGGAGCCCCCCACAACCAAAACCTTGTCACAAAAACCAACACGATGAGTTAACATGCAAGTGTTCTAACAATAGCTGGATTATGATCCAAGCAGCCACCTACTGGATTATTATTCTAGGACTGCATAAAAACATTTGTTAAAAAATTTCTTCTTATTTCCAGCCTTATTTTATTCACGGACATTAGATACATAAAGTTTAATCCATAGGAAACAATTTAAAAATGTTATGACATAGTCAAGAAAAACGCTTATTCACTTCAAGAATAGGAAAAAATTGCTCGAAACTGGATGCAGTGCACAAATCTGCTACTTCTCAGAATGATTTCTTATTAAAATTAATAAAATTCTGCCTTGTGTAGTCACTGCACTGATATAGACAATGCATTGAGTAGTTAAAAGAGATTAATCTATTAGAACCTCAATAAGTAGCACAGATTGTAAAGCTATTTAATGCAAATGGACCTCAAAATATAAGTTTCAAAATTTACATGGATTTAATATATGTTTGAATATTTTTTTATTGGCTGCAATTCAGTAAGCTACTCTTGTTATTGTATTTCTATGTAGATGTTCTTATTACTGACACAAGTACTTAAATCTATCATGTAATTATATGTTCCAGTAAAAATTCTGTATTACACTCTATAGAAAAGTATTGTCTTTTAATTTCATGTAATGACATTTTAATTTGGATGAAATTAGAATATTTGTTTCTCCCTACATTTAATTATTTGTTTCTTCTCATTACTTCTTCTTCATACTATTTTGTATCTTATGTACAGCTATGTATACAACTTTGCCAAACTAATGTTTTCTTTTTTTTTCTTTTTGTTGGTTGTCTACTGAATTGATTATTTATTATTGCTTCTGATAGCTCCTCAGAAGAGCTATATTTTATGAATTATTACTATATTTCAGGAATTTTCTGGAACCTTGATTATTATCTAAAGGACTTATTTGGGATAATAGACACTAAACTCTGTAATTACATCTAGTTTGCTGCTTGATATGTGGCTAACTTTGAGTTCATGTTGAAGTGCCCAAATTGCTGAGACTGAGTTTAGGGATTTCTTTTGCTGGTGAGTATCTGTGATTTTCAAAATCTGGAAAGTGTGTCTGAAATATGATTTCTCAATAGAAGTGTAAAACATCTGGTTATATATTACAGGGTGCATTTATGGAGAAAATAGCGATATCACTGGATAACTCTTAGTATTGGAACGATTCTAGTAATATTCCCTTCTTAATGACTACTGCAAAGCATACCTAGAAGCAACATTCTGAGATCTAAAGTATATTCCTTGCACTGACCCCTGAGAGGATTCTCATGTGCCACAATTGTCACCCTTTGATTTCTTTATCTATTTCCTGAAAGCACCTTAAAGTATCCTTTCCAAGTTTGGCAATCCCTTCTGAAATTCTCTCTTTTGTGAGTTAATTACATTGCTCCAAGAAAGGAGACTTATGTTCAGACTACGGCTTTCATATCAAAATAAGAGTTTTCAGTAGCCATATAAAACGGCTCTTCTTGTTTTTCATGCTGCATTGAGGGAATTACCTGTGGTCCTCTAGGGTCGCAAACAAAGATTGTGAACCTGAGCTTCTATTTATCTCCTCAAACTAAAATTTAACTCCTGTTTTCTTATGATTTACCTTAGAGATGTCCTTATTTTACATATGTTTAAGTACTGTACTTTCTCAAGTACTAGTCATGCAGTTCTGCGGAATAATGTGGCCTTAATATTTTTTAAATACTAACAGAAAAGATAATAAATGGGCATAGTCATCTCTTAGTTATCTTTGCAGTTGCTGACTTAAATGAGAAAAAATGCAAGGACACAGGAAAAGCAGAGAGGGAAGGAAAAAGGAGAGAGAGGTGTACAATTTCTTTCTCACTAAAGAGCAACATGAATTTTTGACCATGAATCAACAATCACGAAAAGCACAGATAAAGTGTGATTTATATATAGTATTTTCTGAGCTATTGTGTATTGAGTCTCAGGAAGATTTCAGCCAACAGTTTGTGTTGGAAGAGAGCTTGGCAAGGCACGGTGACCACCTAGGGGCAACAAGGAGCAATCTGGAAGGCAGTTTATCACCTATTGGTAGATGCTTCGATAGAATGTTCATCCACGACTTCACTATCCATGCTCAATAGGCATGGAAATAACTACAGCCTGCAGCAATGACCACAGAGAACTTCTGATACCCTCACTCAACCCCTGCCAATATTCAACAATTTAATGCACTTTCAGAGGGCGCTTGTTGTAGTTCTGAGGTTTTGCTAAAAATAAATCTAAACTTATATGTCTTTATAATTAGTTTAATGCAAGTCTTTGTGATAACAAAATGTCATCAAAATATACATCCTATTAGTGGAACGTGGGAGAACATCAGGGTTTCACATAGAAATCAGAACTCATTCTAATAAAATCAATGGGAAGCCAATTCTAATCACACAATTTAATTTTAGTCCTGAGATTAAAAACAGGGATAAAACTAACAATTCATTAATTCCTGCAGGAAACTAACTTCAAATTTAGGATCTGAAAGAAAAAAAAAGGGGAAGAGGGGAAGTGGGAGAAAAGATATCTGAGGTTAAATATAAATTACACATTTTTATAACAAATATTGCTTTTAAAAAATAAAGGTTATGTTCTACTTAATGTCAAAATTCATATTGTTCAAAATATTTTTACCCTTATAGATGAAAAAATCAGATACCTTTATAAGAAGAAATTTATTCAATACTTTTAAAATGTCCTGCTGCCTTAATGGTTGAAATTGACACACATTTATGAAAGATATATACAGAAGCTTGAATATTAATGGAATGAAAATGTAAATTATACTCCTCACATTTTGAAAGGTTAAGAAAAAAAATATATTCATCTTGCTCATTTTAGGGAGATGGAACTTTTGTCTTGGTTTTTACTTGTTTCTTCATGATTCTTCTTGTAGTATGTGGTTCAAGTGAAATATAAATCAGTGTTTGACTCAGAGATTTTAGTATGTCTGGGAGGTTTATCCTACCAAAATGCAATGACAAATATTATTTGACAGTTCTATAGAAATATGTCTAAAACTTGGAGTGTGGAGGGTTTTTTTTAACTGTGTATGAACACAAACACAAAATAAAATATCATAGAGCTATCTCAGAGATGAATCCTACATGCAATATAAGCAACAAAATCCTCTTCTAGTGCTTGACAAAGTGTGTTACCTGCTGCAGGCACTACCGGTGCCCATGAAGGGTCCACACTAACAGTTTACAGAATAACATTATTTGTTAACAGAAAATCGAGACATGTTACAGTTTGAGAGTTGGTGGTGATAGTATCTAACTAGAAAAACATGTTCAAAACAATGCACAGGCAAGTTCTAATCTCCATTAAAGTATTCAGAATGCATATAGTGTGGTTCTTACTCAATAGGCATCCCTATTGGGGAGAAGACAGGTTCAGCCCATCAACTGATTGGGGAGAAGACAGGTTCAGCCCATTCCATCAGTTATGATGGAATCTTCCCTAACTTTTCCCTATTTTCTACTTACTTTTATACTATATGTTTAGGTGGAGCTTGAGTGACTCCAGTCATTAATACCTTTGTTACTGATTGGTATAAAATTCTCATGATTTGCTCTTAAGGATATAGACAATAAAATATAAAGCACATCCTAAATGAGGGGTGGTTGTGCCTTGGAGGCAGGTAACTTTGGAATGGAGGTGTGTGTTAGTATTGCAATTAGGTTAGGGTTAGGGTTAAGTTCACCTGAGGAGAGTGATTTCACCACAGCTGTTGGCTCAGCAGCAGGACATCTTCCATCTTCCTTGGTTGACAGGTACTGTGCATGTTGACAGGTATCAGCTGCAAAGTACCATAAAGTTTCCCTCCCTGCAAAGATTTCTACAGAACCTGACTGTGGTGTTTCCAGTCCACTTGTCCCTCTGTTCCATTCCCCTTAGCAGGTGTTTATTGTTGCAGATTGTGTATATGGGGACTCCTCGTGCAATTGGTCTTGAGCATGTCAACCTCATTCCATTCAGGAAGTAGCAGCTGCACTTTATCTGTAATTTCTGTACCACTGTAACTTCTGCTACGATGTGAATATAACTTTTCAATTTTCCCTAACTTTACCCCCAGCCATCTTTCCACACTGTTCAATATACAGAACTAGATTGGAAAACCAAGGTCCAAAAGAAGATTTAAACTTCTGAGAATGGATTTAAAATTATGCAGGTCAATTTAAGACTGAGATTTTGAAAAAGTCCGTGAACAGTTCAGAAGTATTAAAACTCAAAACACCTTGTTAATGAATGGCAGACTTTTTAACCATCTACATAATAACAACTTCTGGGCATTTATCTTCATGGTGCTGGGAATACATTTGTATTCAATGGGTCCCTACTTCACTGTACCTAAATAACACACCTAAGAGGAGGAATGCACCATCATGTATCTGTTTGGTAGACAGTAGAATAAAAAAGGTTTGATTTGATGTTCTCTAACATAACTGTATCCTTGCTCTAAAAATTCACTGCAAGTCACCTCTACATATTTTGGGAAATTTCTTTGTCCTCCTAAATTAGGATACACAACTCCATCCATTGCTCCAAAAGGGATCCAGAAAATGCAAGATATTTAACTCCATTCAGAGTCCAATTTCTTTATCTTCATTCTGAGTCTACTCATCTAAACAGGTCTTGCAGACAGAAATGTACAACATAATCAATCAAGAGTATTCTGCAGAAAGATTGCAACATACAAGAAAAACTTCTTATGGAAGATTGGTCTGGGGATGTGGTCTTTGTTTTCATAACTGCTTCTGCTTTTCAATATCTAATACAAAATGTCAGTCATCAGGATCTCAAGTGCTTCTTCCATTCCGTCTCAGATGAGGAACTCCTTCTGGCAGTGATTCAAGCAACAAATTGTCAAGGTGGCCATATAGTGATCAGATGTTCTAGCAAGAGCTTAAGCCAGCAATTTCTGCTGCTAGTACTGCTAAGAGCAGAAAGACATAGAGACGTTCTTGTCTCCTCTTCCTACAATTCCTTCCCTGCCAGTTCCTCAGCTATGCTTTGGGCTATGAAAGTCCTGTTTCAGATGGAACCCTAAATCCCTGCAGTATGAGCTTTTTGATCGTGACCTTGAAAGTTCTTGTGTAAACTGCTCTCCAGTAAGAAGCTAGGATTTCCTAAATAATGTATGCTACCTTTTCCTGCTGGCAACTGTGTCTTTTTTGGAAGTACAGCTCTGAGGCTTGCTCATGAATATGGGGTTACTATTTATCCCATGTATCATATAAATTCTCCAGCTTGATAACACCTGATCTCGCAAAACACAACATTCATAGCATAACTAAAAAATGTAAGAAATCCTACTACATTTAAAACAAACAAACAACACACACCAAAACCAAACATCAACAATGAAACTCAAATCCTAGTATTTACCATACTTCTCTTAAGAAAGCTGAAATCATCTTTAGCCAATCTTTTGTAGAGAGAAAAATGTTTCTCAGATATTCAGGGAAGACATTCAATGTAACTCACTGAGTGATAGGATAACTCAGAGGAGAGAACACTTTGGGAGGTCTCTAGTCCAAACTTCTCTATCGCAGGGGGGGTTTGATCCACCGAGATAGACCCTCGAGGCACCCTTTGGATAGGAGATAGTCACACATGATGACCCCAAAATGGCGTTTATTAAAACAAGATGTCAGTTTATATACAGGGGGATACAGAAGGTTCGGGAATAAAGGTGGGACCCCTGCTAGGAACATCAAATCCTGAGGGCCAGTGATAAGGGAAATTTGAGGGATTGGCCACAGGGAATATATCTGGCCATATAGGGGAAGGGGAGAGCAAGGAAGGAATGGTGAGGGGGCACAGGCAGGGAGGTTCTGCAGGAGTCTGTGAGGCTGAGTCTTATCACTGGGTTTCAGGCACTTTCTGCAGCTGCAGCTGTCAAAGCACTTCCAGATAGATTTCTTCCTCTGAGGTTCCTTCGGAGCCCTCCTGCGTCTTTCTCCATACTCTGTAAGCTTCAGCTGGCCCACCTCCAACACTTCTCAAATGAGGGGGAAGCTGTGAGATCAAATCAAATTGCTCTGAGCTTTATCCATTTGGGTAAACAACTGACAATGGAAACTTGGAAAAAATCTTTCTTTGGAATGCCTGCTTCAAGGTTTGACTATCTGCATGGTAAAGACATTTCTCCTTATATCCAGTTGGTTAGGCACTCCTACTGCTATTTATTACTACTCTTACCTCAATGAATATCCATTGTCTCTTCCCCTCCAGCCTTCCACAGCTGTGATGAGCCTGGCTCTGTCTTCTTCACAGAGAATCAAAGAAAACCTCAACCTGGAAGGGACCCTAAGGATCACCGAGTTCAAAGTGATAGTATTTGTCATCAGGTGTCATGGAGCCCTGACTTCCTGGGAATGGCTGAACAGCTACCCACACATGGGAAGTGGTGAATTAATTTCTTGTTTTGATTTTCTTACACACCCAGCTTTTGCTTTACCTATTAAACTGTCTTTATCTCATCCCTTGAGTTTTCTCACTGTTACTCTTTGGATCCTTTTCCTCATCAAACCAGCAAGGAGTGATCAAGGAGCTCCATGGGGCTTAGTTGCCACACAGGGTTTAATTGTGACCAAGAGAAGGTGCTTAATACAAGTAGCTTAAACTTATTTAAAAACACAAACTTTTGAGATTGCAAGATTCTGTAAAACATATCACAGTAGGACTACCCCTTAGGTTTCACCCCTAGTCTCAGATCTCTCTGTTTTTGTACAGAGAAATGGATATGAAACCATATTCATCTTGGGAATAAGTACATCATTTATAAAAAAAACCTGGCTGCATCTACATTTAGCAACTATGTTGTGAAATCCTCGATAGTTAAAAGAAGTTCCCACAGACAGCTGAGAATGAATCATAAGAAAAAGTCTGTAATACTCTCCTGTCTTTGAAAACTTTATAGTCTGCACTGAAAACACTTTTAGCCAACATAAACTGTCAATTTCTGATTTTAAATACAGTCATCCAGCTGAAAGTGCATTCAAAAATTGCTTTAAAAAATAGTCCTCTTTGCTTTGTACTTCCAGCTTTAAAGGTGTGGTTATCAAAGGAGAAAGAGCCTACAAACAAGTTGAGTCCCATAGCTCTTCTTGATCTACAGTGTTAACAAAAGGTCACACTGGAAATGTTTATAGTCCTGACACGCTCTGGCTAGAGGCATCCAGTTGTTAGGGATTGCTGAACTGAGAAGCCCAACAAAACCAAGGCTGACTCAGCTCCAGCAGCAAGGCTGGGCACGTTTTCTTAAAGTGCACACAAACAAGAAGCTGTGTTTTATACACATAGCTATACACCTGGCAAAGCCACACGGATCAGCACAGACAGAACACACAGCATTCTTGAGAGCACAAACAGCATCAGTGGCCTTATCCTGTTCCCCTCACAGCGTGAGCAGGCTGAAGATCCATGAAGGAGAGGGAGATAGAGAGGGAGAGGGAGAGGGGAAAAAGAAGAAAAAAGGAAGAAGAAAAGAGAAAGAAACAAAAACAAACAAAACAAAAAAAAGAGAGAAAAGAAAAAAGAAGAAAATAAAGATAACCCCTCCCTCTTTTCTGCATTAATAGAAATGGAAGAGACTTGAGAAAAGAATCAGGATATCAGGGACCTCATACAGAAGTAAGATAAAAGCATTAATTTTGCACTGAGAGCAAATCTCAGTACAGGAAGCAATAAAGCTGTGCCAGTGGTCACATAAATTTGATGATACTTCCCACTTCTTCAAATATGACACATGCTCATCAATGACTAGAAAACCCAAGGAGTAATGTCTGCTGTGAAGATTATTCCAGTTCTGTTGCCAAACTTCCATAGCATATCAGATAGAGTATATTACTTTGCATCAATACACCCTTTCCTCCATTAAGGCTATGGTCTTCCAACTTGGAAAGACAAGTATTAACATACTTGTTTCCTGAAGTTTCCTTGCTTTGAACAACTGAATTCCTAATAAAACATTACTTCTGCTTTGTTCAGCAATATGGCTAGAATTTCCCTGATTGTGGACTAGAAGTTAAGACTTTCATACATCAAGGATGCAAACTATTAAAGATTTCATTATTTTTATCCTTTTTTATTTTTATTTTTAATCTCATAGAAACAGAATGGCAAAGATCTGTGACAAATGCATTTCACTTAAAATTGGGCAAACCAGTTTAGAATTCCCACACTCCCTTTTTTAAATTCTTTAATTCTGTGATCTTCAGAATTTCTTTTGTGCACAAATCAACACATTATATGTGTTTCTATATTCCACTTAAATTCAGAACAGTTTTTTCCCAAAATCTCCTTTGAAATATCATTTGTCAAAATGAGATAGTTTCAAATTTTTAGGTGAATGGGGCATTGTAAACAGGGCAGTAGACTAGAGGAAGAATTAAGAAAATATTTTACTTCAAGGGACAAGAAGTGGTGTGTTGTTTTTTTTTTTTTTTTCACAGCACAGACAAAGATGTCAGGACTCCTGCATATGTTGTTGTGGATCTGTTCTTAACCAACAAAGATATTTCCTCTGACAATCTTGACCAAACCTGAGCTTTGTCCTGTAGAAATCAACAGAGAATCAGAGGGCCTTAGGCATTCCATAAAACTATCTTCTTGTTATGGAGATAGATTGACTTAACTTAGCAGAAATATGAACAGCTTGCAAATGTGCCACAGGGCAAACTCCTATTTAATGAAAGTTTCCCACAGTCATTGGACCAAGCTTTTCTTGTACAATTTTGCTGAAGATGCATCAATACCAATGAAGTAATATTCTGCCTGTGTTTGATTTCAAATGAAGATGCTAAGTACAGGAAAATGTAGAGGGCGGGTGAACGAAAGAAAGAATATGAAAATAAATCGCATAGTACAGGAGAGAATTAACATGCCTTTTTTTCTGAAATCAAAATCTGATGAGTTTATTTATGATCTTGTTTTCTTTCTATCTAATTCAGAATCAGAGAAGAGACCTCATTCTCTGCACAGGTATCCTAGAGATGTGCTAGAGTTAGGATGTCCCACATTCTTTAACCACTATCCTGTGCAGCAAATTATTGTGAGAAAAGTATTTAACCCATGAATTACTCCACCATGGTGCCATCAAGCTACCCAAATTGGCTATTCCAACTTTTGCCCCTTAGCATGAGTCACTGCCTTTCATTTGTCTGAACCTAGTGAGCGATGGAGTGAAAACTCACAGCACCTTTACAAACGAAAAATCTGGGTTTGATACATCTGTGCAACAGCATGTGCTTTCATTTGCAGTACAAACAGTCCTCCATCCTCCAGCAGGAGGAGATTTGGCAGCAAACTATAAAGAATTTCTTCTCATCTGTCTAGTGAACCAAACCTCCAATGAAGTAAAGAAGCTAGGCTCTGCTCTTTGTCTATTCCCTCCACTAAGAACAAACAAGCAGATTAGTTTTTTCAACCAATGAGTTGAGTTGGGGCCCTAAAAATGCTGTTACTTACCTATATGCGAGTACATCAAAAAAGCTATATTGAAAATATATTATTTAAGCTGTAAAAGCAAGTGTTCAAAGTGCTAAAACCCAGCAGATTCTTGTACCCTGTAGAAACTAAATTCAAGCTTCTATTACGTTTATCCTACATTGTGAGAAAAAGAAATGCTTTATGGAAGTAGTATTCTCTTGTGTAACTAAGATTATGCTTGAGAGAAAGTTGTGGCTTCAGAACTGTAGCTCTTGTGCATACATAAACACACATGCACACTTCTCCCTCCTTTCCCGGGCTTCTTGTGTGCAGCAGTTCTTACCTTCAAACCTCTTTTCAAATACACTCAGGTTGAGTCAGCAGTCAGGTGTCTTAACTCTTCCAGCTCCTTACAAACTGTGTAGGAATGCAGTTTTTACTAGTGGCTTGGCCAATTAACAGGGCAAAAATCACACAAAAAATTTTGAGTTTTAAAATCTTACTCTGAAATTCTGCTTTAGAGATGTTAGATGCTACCCAATTTCAGAACTCATGTTGAGGTAACTAGCTACTGCCTTTACAAAAAAAAACCCAAACAAAACAATGTTGTCCTTCTATTAGTCACTGCCATGGGTAGGAAGTGATTCTGTGTTTATCACTAAAACAAGTTTAATGATTCAGTGTTCACTATATTTTCTAATCCATTGTTTCTTCTATACTAATGGAGTGGCTTAACCTTTTTGCACATTAACAAGAATGACGACCTCTTAAAAGAGTGAATCTCCATTTCATGTGAAAGTTAATTACAGTTTGGAACAGCTAGGAAGAAAAGAGAAGAAAACTGGATTACTTTTGACAACATCATGACAGGCTTTTTGTGCACTGTGATTTACAATAGCCCTTCAGTTCTGAGTGCAACCAGATGACTTTAATGTCAAAACTATCTTGAATATGCAAATGTCAAAACTATCTGGAATATGCAAATGTCCATATCTGTGATAAAACTTTTTATTTACTTTGTGCCACAGGTGCAAACAGCAGAGATAACACAATTCCCTTGAGTTTTCATATATTTGATGATGATCCCAGATATAACAGGTTCTGAACTAAAACTTCTTCAATATTGCTGGAGTAGCTTTTTATACATTCACAATAACTTTGTAAAAAAATAAATCCTAATAAAATTCATACATAAATATTGCTTTTTTCTTATTCTTATGTATTGCTGTACAATAAAGAGGACATAACTAATATGAGATCATTGCATATAAGAAATGGATATGATAATTTTTAAAGAAAATAGTTTCTATTAAATGTAAGTAATTTGTTGGGTTTTTTGTTGTTAGTTATGTAAATTTTCTGGTTTAGCTAAATTAAATTTTAAATATCCTAAATGGAATAAAGTTGGAATAAAGTTGCAATAATTTTGTTGTCAAAGGTACTAATAAAATGAAATACACACAAGCTTCCAATTCATAGTCAACTTGGTGAACATTTTTGTTAAGAATATATCAGGGAAAGGTCAATTTTTACACATGGATAACTTGAATTTGTATTTTGGATTCATTTGCTTTAGTCCCTGCAGCAAAACTTTCAACTAAGCAGAAAATATTTTTCCAATGAGCCATTTACTAAAACAATCACATAAATGTACTTCTAACACTGCATGAACTACTACTGTGACAATTTACCACGATTTAACTTTCAAATTTGAAATTGCTGACATGATGACAAAAAAGACAAATAATGAGAGCAAATACATTACAGGAAAGGCCAGTATTTTCCTTTGTAATTGTCACAAAATTGTGTCAAATAGACATATAGCTCCTGTTGTGGATAATTATCTTGTACCTTTGTTCGATTCCAGTTTCATACTGTGTATAATAATTTACAGCTATTGGAGAACAAGTATCCCCTACCCAAAAGAGTGCATTTCCAGTCCTAAGTGCTCCTCATGTTATTACTTAAAGTCTTCATTCTCAACATTATTTTTTGCATTTCAGTTGGTTTTTCCACTATTCTTTTCCTTATACACCTACAGTGTATTTCTAAATGAAATAGCCTGTAGTACCCTCAAAGTATTAACAATTTCTCAACTTATTTCAAACTATTGTTCTGAAAATTAAAAAATAAGGAATTTTATAATATGTTGTTATTTATTGTAAGTTAATATAAGGATTTCTTAGCATTGTGTAATTGGCTTTAGTCCATAAAAGAAACTGACTTAAGAAACTTAGTGACTTAAGACACTTTATCACCCATAAAATGATAAAGAATGTGTGCAGCTTGCCCCAGAAACAGGCAATTCTTACAGTTGTGAGATAGAGTTTTTCCTTTATAAATAATAGAACTGCAGATAGGTCAAAAGAGGATTTAAAGACGACATACTTTACAAACTATTAAAAAGAAATTGTTTACCTGCTATTAACTCCTAATCTAAATGTACTTAAATATGTGCTGAAAACAAGTTTACTGGCATTTTTTCTTCATGAAACATTGTACTTCCTGAAAAGAATTTACATTATGTAATTTTTCCATTTGCCACGTCATAAGGTAATCAAATAATTTTTAATTATGTTTAAAAGAAAATTCATCACAACTACCTTGTGAGGGAAACTAGGCTTATCAAAACAAAAGAAACCAATCAAACAAGTTGGTTTATTCCTGAAAAGTATATTTTGAATCCACCCAACTCATCTAAAAAAATAGAACCTTACACCATTGAAAATGTGCTCCCCTCAGAATGTGAACTTGTGTTTCAATATGACAACTTTGAACTTCAGAATTCCTAAAATTTTCCATTTTATTAATATTTTCCAGAGGATAAGAAAAAGAAAAGTTGTTTTCTGATAAATTGATTCACATGCATAGACTGTCTTTGATGGAAAGGAACATGATATAACTATTCTAAACTTAATAAACAGCATGCATTTGAAAATTTGAACTGATTAAATATTTGAAAATATTAACTGTTAGATTAATATTTTTAATTTCCCATTCATTCATTTATATATATTAAAAGTTATTATTATTTTCTTTTTTCATGCAGCTTTCTAAACACTAGATCCAAAAGAACCTGATTTTGTTATGCACAAAATGAGCAAGAAATAAACTTTTAAAGAAATGGATCTTACTGTGATATTCACCTTTTTGCAGTTTATGACAATATAATGATGAATTGTCTTGCAGTAACACTCATTGAAGTCATGAAAGGTTAATAACTCATTTAAACATTCATTACATGTCCTTATCAAAGTCATCTTAATTTCACAAAGACATCTAAGTTTCTCTTTAGGGAAACACTCTCTCAGGATTCAAGTGTGATTCTTTATTAACAAAATGGCAAGTGCAAAGTTACATGTCAAAACCCTGACTGATGATGCTGCAAATTGGTTCTTCCACCAAAGCAGAAGACTTTAAATTACTGCTTTTTAAAGGTGTGCTCCCTCAAAGGCAATTAATGTGTCAGTTGTCAGTCAGGATTATTTAATTTCCCAGTGAGGGCTAAGAATGAACAGAACATCGTGCTGCCCACAAGAGAATTCTAATAAGACTGCTGGCTTTTCACCTCTATTGTGTCTAAAATATAAAAGTTCAGTGTGTCAGTAGTATTTGTATAGTTTTTTTAAAAACGCACACACACATCAAGCACCCCAAATACACCCCAAAAAAACCAAACAAACACAAAACAAAAACCAGAAAAAACCAACCAACTAACAAAAAAACCACACACAAACCACCCCCCCCCAAAAACAAAACAAAACAAAACAAAACAAAACAAAACAAAACAAAACACCAAGAACCTGAGCTTTCAAGGAACATATTTTTCCTAGGTATTCATAACTTTCCCCATGAAAGTCAGTAATAAGCGAGATAAAATTGCTATTTGCAGTATATCTGTTTTGTTATTTATCATGTTGACAAGCTATGTCCCAGACAACTCTATCTCAGAATAAACAATAGTTCACCTAAAACTTGTAAGTTACCAGGTTTAAATACTCTTTATTCTGCGATTCAGGGCCATGATTTAAACTGGTGTCTTATGTCTTATAAATTCATAATGTTCCAAATTCAGGACTCTGCATCTACATTACTAGTTTTTCCTATTTCCTATTGAAAAAAGAAGTGCACTTCAGAAGTGAATCTTGAAGCTGAATCCACTTAAATGCTGTTCAGTTCAAATTCTGCAGCATTCTTAAATTACACCAGCTGTATCCTTTATGGATGAAATTAAATTGGAAAATACAATCAATCCAGGATGTCTAATGCTCCCTGATTGTTGTCAGACACTCGTCCCGTAAGTCTGTACTAAAGCCAGCCTAAAGTATACTCTAAGAAATTATAAAGATGTGGACACAATCTTCTCAACACCAACTATTACAGTGAATAAATCCATTTGGACACAACCACATCATTTGCTAAATTTCTAAAATATAAATATTTCTGCAAAAAATGCAAGAAGCACTATAACTGAAGTAAATTCTGGGAACTAGAGAAACAGAGGCCATGCAGAACAACTTCAGTGTGGAAACAATCATCCCAGTTGTGTTTTCCTCTTTGCAAGTCCTGATGCTACAAAAAACCAAATGCATAAAAGCATAACTTTACCTTTCAATAAGACAAATGTTTTCTGTGCACACAGATGGGATTTGATAAACCCAGAGGGATACCTTACAGATGAGTACATGTGTAAGTTTTCTAGAAAAATGAGGCCATATGCATTCTCCGAATAAACATGATCATTGAAAATGTTGTCCTGACATTTGTCAGATTAATACTTGCAGTACGTGATATTACTCACATCTATTGTTTTTCATGTTATTGATTCATAATCCAATTTTTCAGTCTTCCAGTAACAAAGTGCAGTGTTTCCAAAGATAGCCAAACAGATTTAAGTAATTTTACTTTAAACATCTTAAACATGCTGAGTTGTTTGAGAAATTATTATCAGAAGAGCATAGTGTTCCCTCGAAACTGAGGCTGTTGTATAATGGAGTGTAAAAAATGAGGTCTCTTCATGCATCATGCTCAAAAAAAGATTTTATATTAGAACAGGGATCAGAACATTCTACATGCAGTTTTCTTCTATGGCAAGTTTCTACCTAAGCATTGACATGAAGCAACTTATATGGTTTTGTAACTTATTTAATTAATGTATAACATTTAGAACATGCAGAGGGTTGTAAATCGAAAAATAGATAAGATATATGAGTTTAAGTTTTCACACTGGAGCACTTGTGATCTACTTGGCACACAAGTAAAAGAAACATTTTGTTTTCTGCTTTCTCCCTTCGAAAACCTCTAAGAAAAGAGGAAAAAAGCTTTAATATTTTAAATATAATTTAAATGACATAGTTTTTGCTAATACTTAAAGAAGTTCATATTTTCATGAAGAAAGAATGCCTTATCTTTCAAGAATTTATTCCCAAAGGCTTGGAGACACCAACATGCTGCTTTTACAATCCCAGAGCCTTTTACTTTGTTCAAAGCCATAACTGTCAATAAGATGCAGAAATAAAGACCATGTGACCAAGGAAATGTTTAAAACTGATTGTGATAAAACACCTATACATTAAGGATATAACCATTGAGCATTTTATAGAATATAGGAATTTCATATATTAAGGCATTTTAAAAGGGTTTTTGAGTGTAAGCAACAGGAATATATACAAGCAAACAATTCATTCAGAAAATACTTCATTGTAGAGGGATACTATTCCTGTGTTGATAATGTCAAGAGTTTTTTGTTTTCTGAAATGTTCTCTGATTTCCAAATTTGATGGAAAGATCATTTTTTACCATTAAAATTTACCAAATTAAATTTATTGCATGCTCTTATATCTTACTAATATTTATATTCAGAATTTCTATTGTTATGAGTATGTGAGAGTACTTTGACAGCCTTTGTATTTCCTTGCTAGAACATGACACATGGATGACAGGGACTGAAAGCTACTCTCAATAAACTTAGCCAAGTGTATTAAAATATTTAATAACATTTTGCTTACTGGAAGACTTGTCTGAGGAAGTACAATTTTCTGAATCATCTATATTGTGGCATCTGACTCACTTTAAAATTCATTTTTATCTGAGTCATTCCTTTTGCAACTCAACAGAATAGCTTGACTTAATGTTAAAGACACAAAACATATTTTTAATTCCTCAGCATGTGAAAAGCTTCTTACCTGATAATAAAGTTTCCCCTCATTCATTTCCTCCAATAGAAAAAGTGATCTTGTTTCACTGCACTGGTCTCTACATATTCACTTACTTTCTTATAAAAATATCAACATGATTTAAAGCTGTTAGAAAGGGAAAAAAAAAATCACTGACTTCTGCACTTATTACGTCTTTTTCTTGCAGGTAGCCTTTGTTCTCTTCCCTTTTTGAAATGTAAAATTTATTTCATGGATCAACAAGAGGAGAAAAATTTCTTTGCATAAAGATAGAGCTGAAACAGATATCAATTGCACTCTGAAATCTAATGGGTGAAAGAAGGATCCTTCCTCTGTTTCATGACTATGTAAAAGATCTGCATATCTTCAGAATAGCAATCATCGCTAGGCAGCCAAACAGTTCTGGAAAAAAAAGTTTTCTCTGAAGAGGGTTATGCAACATCCTTGGGCTGGGGTGATATTCTGCCATGGAGTTATTCTCCAGAGTGACGTGAATGCTGACAATTTTTATCCTATTCCAGGGAAGAAACTTGGAGGCTTGACACAGCTTTTGCATTTAACAGCATTCCTGAAATTCTACCTTTTAGTTCAACTTATCCCAAAGATGGTCTCATCCATGGACAAATTGCTCTTTATCTTAAAATACATATTTAACTCGAGAGCTGGCAGCAAGAAGAGAAGAAAGAGCCAAGCATAAGTTAAAAAAATAAAAAGTGCTTTTCATATATTTTTATAAACTGAGTCCCATAAATATACTTTTTAATTCATACGGTTTTCCTTCAAAAAGAAATGGAGTTTTCCTCATTCCAATGGCATGGAAATCACTGAGGTTTACACACCTCTGCTTAGGAACCAGAATATAAACACACTCTATGGTTTTGTTTCTGGACTGCTTCTGGATCTCCTTTCTGGACATTGGGACTAAAAATGCTGTAGTCTTACAAACCTTTTCTTAACACTGAAGATTGGACTACAATGACCTTCACAACATCACCTTAAGTGGCAAGACATCTCTGACTTTTTGTCTGTCCCCTTAATACTAAAATTAATCTGTATTATTTCTGAAATGGATAGAGGTCAATTCACAGAAATGTAGATTCATATGGAGTACTAAGTCCGTTTTCTTCCAGCACTGTAAATGCTTTGTGTATTTCCATATTCTATTTAAATAGGAGAAAAATTCTGATCCCACTGAAGGCAGGAAATTATATGTCATTAAGTTCAAAGAGAGAAGAATCAGCAGGAGACAAGCCAAGGAGAGGAAAAGGGAAACGATCTTGTCATTGTTCAGACACAAATATTAAATGAAAACTATGAACATTCCAGAGGGAAGCTACTGCTGGGAAATCACAAACTATGCAGATTAAAATGCATTTGTTTAAATTGCCTAACTTCTTTGCACTTTTGGAAGAAGAGCTCAATATCTTAAGAACACAAAAAACTGGACAGCCTTTGAGGATTTAATAACAAAGCACACTTTTCCCTACACTGTTTTGTTTCACAAGTTAAAAATGTGCTATAATGTAGAACGTATTAACAAATTGCAAATGGAAATGACAAGAATGCCGAAATCTGAAAACAGAAAGGGTTGTTCCTTTAATGGAAACAATTCTTTGTAGACCAAAGATGAAAGAGATAATCAATTTGGAAACAGACTTGCCCCTTTCTGTTAGTGTCAGCAAGGTCAGGGAATGGTAATATGCATAAGAAAACACATAATTTGTTTCTCTTATCTTCTGCTGTCTGGGAAGTTATAGGTTCTTGCAAATATTTTTCGAAAGGAATTACACAAACTTTAGCTATCTCAACTATGATCATTAGTCTGATTATTGCCTTTTCACCTAAATGGTTTTGTTTAATGTGCTGTTACTTAGCCAATGAGATTATTTTGTAAGACCAAAGCTACCTAGCAGTGACCTTAAAATTTAAGAAATCCTAACATCTCTGAAGACATCCTCCAGATTCCTAAGGAACCAGAACAGCAGTGGTCAACAGACAACTCTACTTTTGAAGTGTTCAGAGCAGATGTATAGTTGTAGTGCAGAAGACAATCATAGAACCACTGAATGATTTGGGGGACCTTAAAGATCATCTGGTTCCAACCCCCTCTCTTGGGCAGGAACATCTTCCACTAGAGTATGTTGCTCAAAGATCTATCCATCCTGGCCTTGAATGCTTCCTGGGACAGGGCATTCACTACAAATATCTCAAAAGTGGATGTGAAGAGGATAGTGCTAGACTCTTTGCAGTGGTGTCCAGTGACAGGACAAGGAGTAATGGCCATAAACTAAAATACAAGAAGCTTCACCTCAACATGATGAAGAACTTCTTTACGTTGGGGGTGGCAGAGCACTGGAACGATCTACACAGAGAGGGTATGGCATCTCTATCTCTGGAGATATTCAAAACCCACCCGGACACATTTCAGTGTAACCTGCTCTGGGTGACCCTTCTTTGGCAGGGGGGTTGGACTGGATGATCTCTAGGGGTCCCTTCCAACATTAATTATTCAGTGATTCTGTGATTCTCTGGACAACCTGTTCCAGTACCTTACCATCCTCATAGTGAAGAGTTTCTTCCTAATATCTAATCTAAATCTATTCTCTTTCAGTTTGAAACCATTGCCCCTTGTCCTATCACTACATACCCTTGATAACTGCCCCTCTCCAGCTTTCTTCTAAGCTCCTTTCAGGTACTGGAAGGCTGCTCTAAGGTGTCCCTTCTCTTCTTCAGGTTGAACAGCCCCAACTCTTGTCAGCCTTTCCTCCCAGAAGAGATGCTCCATCCCTCTGATCATCTTCCTGTCCCTCCTTTAGACTCCAACATGTTCAGGTCTTTTTTATATCAGGGCCCCAGATCTGGATGCAGTACTCTAGGCAGGGTCTCATGTGAGTGGAGTCGACGGGAAGAGTCTCCTCCCTCAACTTGCTGACCACTCTTCTTCTGATGCAACACAGAATATGATTGGCTTTCTGGATTGCAAATTGCCAGCTCGTGTTAAGTTGCTTGCTGATCAACACCCCCAAATACTTTTCCTGGAGGTTACTCTCAATCCATTCTCCACCTGGCCTGTATTTGTGCTTGAGATTGCTCCAACCCACATGCAGGACATTGCAGTTGGCCTTGTTGAACTTCATGAGGTTTGCACGGGCGTAAATTCCAAGCCTGTCACAGTCCCTCTGAATGATATCCCTTCCCTCCAAGCCTGTCAACTGCACCACATAGCTTGGTGTTGTTAGCAAACTTGCTGAAAATGCACTTAATCCCATTGTATGCTGGAGGAAGTATTTTATAAGGGAGAAAGTAAGTCAAGAGCATGATGCAGGAATATGAATTGAGTGCCTGACAGCCTTATGAAGTGTTCAAACCACTGGATTATTAGGTATTTTGATGTGAGGCTTTCTTAATTCCTCTTGCAAAACAGCTCTGCTAATAAAATACGTAATGATCCCTTCTTACTAGTACTTAGCCAGACCACTGGACTATGATAAGTAGTATGGATTTTCACTGAATATATAATGAGATGAATAGAACTTTTATAGATTTTTGCCTGAAATTCATATCTTCATTCTAAGCCAGACTTCTTCCACCGAATGCTGTAAAACAAACAAACAAAAAACCAAAAATGCTCAAAACAATGAATGAAAAAAAAGGCTACAGGAACTGACTTTTGTACCATGTGCGAGGACAGCATTTGCAACTCAGGATCCTGAGTGAAGAAAAGAATCCATAGTGAGAAATTAGGTCTATTATTGCATTTTTCATCCAGGAAAACAACCAAACCTTCTTCCTTATTCTTGACTTTAATCCAGCTTTATCAACTTCCCACTCAACAGATCCTTGATGATCCCATTCTGAAGTGATTCTTCTCCTCATAGACAATATAGTAAACTTAGGTACTAAATTTTGTCCTGAAGGTTCAGCTAAGAGGTGAACCACCTCACTCAAATTTTATATAAATGTTGTCCATGCCTTAAATACTGCAGTGCACAAGAAGGTTTATGCATGTCTCACAACTTACTTCAAATCCCAGAACAGAGTTTCATGCAGTGTAAGCTATTCATAGGTCATGTACCTCCCCTTTGTACAATACGAAATTATTGACACAGTGCACAGGCACAAGTATTTAAAAGAAAGTGTCAAGAGAATTATAAAGAATGAAACATTATGTAGGGAACAAGTCTGTTTCTTTTAAAATGTGTGTTGGGAGCAGTTCGGTAATATTTCAGTGATACCAGCAACATCACACATCCCAGGTATAGCAGCTCTAAAGCTACCAGCCACGTGGATTGGTTCTTCACAATCATCATCCACAGTGCCTCAAAGTTATATTATGTACCTTTTAAGAATACAAAGCAGCTGGAAGTTAATATCAGGTTTCCTATGTACACTGTCTTTGAAACCAACCTGCCATATCCATTTAGGATTCAAGCAAATTGAACAGAAGTGCTTTTCATACATTAACTCAGTAATTCTACAAAAAAATTCACTTGTAACTTGAGACAAATATTAGCATAACGTTTCAAGTGAAAGCTGATGCAGCCTTTAAATCTGAAAGCTGGAAGGATGGTTTAAGGAATGGAGTCTAAAGAAGAAAGGATTTAAGGAGGATAAAGTGTGCTCACAAATGAAAAGTAGTTCAAGTGAGACTGAAAGCAGAATGTGCTCCAAGGTTTGTCAAGCAAAAGGCAGAGTGAACCAAAGTAGACAACGGCAAGGAAGGAACATTAAATTTGTACCTACACTCATGTATACCTGTATATTTGTAAATAAAGGTAGGCAATTCCGGGTAGGATCAAAATACCCATGTGATGTGTGTGTTGTATAACCAGCACTGGCCTCCATGAGAAAGGATCACTGTTCCTCCTCCCAGGCATGGCACAGATGCCTCCAAAAGCCTAATGTCCTGAATTTTCAGCTCCTTCAAAGCCCACATATAATCTAACACTGGATGTACCTGTCTGTTTTCTGTCATCTTGTGGTAAAAGCATGCCAGTGAGTTTCACAAAGACAGAAAAAGGTGAAGGATGCCTTGACAAAAGAGGAGTGTTCTGGGCCAGAGATCGGCAGGAAATGAATGCAGCCCCAAGGTCGGACTGAGTGGAAATAAGTATATTTACAGTGCACTTGGTTGTACATTGAGGCCAAGTATCTTCGTGGAAGAGATGTGAGGCAAGAATGTCCATGTTCCCTTCTTCTACCAATGCTATGCCTGGCTGTGGCAGGAGTTTTCCTAAAGGACCATGGTCTACTGACAAGGTAATGAAAAATATATCTAGGGGTGCACAGGAAGAAACCTAAATTATTTCAGAAAAGATAAAGATAGAAAATACTATAAAAATTGTAAATTCTGTTGAACAGTATTTCTTTATAGACCCCAGTTTAGAAGAGATTATATTTTGTACAAAATCCAGTACACTTAGGTAGTACACATTGTAGTGTCCCTCGGATGGACTACTAGACTAAGATCTATCAGTTTGGTGATTATAATTGATTTATAATGCTGGTCATCATCAGAGAAACGTTATTTTTTTTTTGGTATTTTATAAAATATAGTAGCAACAGAACCATTTTATAAAATGTGATTGAGTTTAGCAGTACTTTCTAAAAAAACATATTTTTATTATATAGAATATTAGACATACAGGCTTGTAGCATATGTGGCTGAAAATATTTTAAATTTTCACTTGCAAATCTCTCACTTTGAAATTCAGATTAAACATTTTGAAAATATTTTTTAAAAATTCTTTCACTAACTGAGAGTAATATATTTCAGAATTTTTTATGTGCTTTGATATCTATATGATATATACTTTATTTTTTTTATTTTTATGCTGATCAAAACAGTTTAGTCTTTAATTAATCCTTGTTTTTATTATTTGAAACAACTTCCAGTGGAAAATATGAATGATATGTACTTGCAATAATTTAGATTCTGACACAGTTCAGCTAATACTTAAGTTTAGTTGCCTGTGTGTTCCTATACAAATTATTTAGAAAAATCATAGCCAGCAATAGTGTAGAAAGCAGAAGATAAAAAGGTGTGTCCATATTTCTAAGGTATCAGAAATTTCCCAGTTATTATCCTCTGCTTTTACAGGCAAGATTTTCTATGGTTTTTTGCTATATGCAAGTGTGAATATATTCCCCAGAGTTTGTTTCAGGTGTTGAATCTTAATTATACTGGAATGTGGTATGGACAAATTAAATTGTTTTCCCTTTTTATGGTTACTTATTTCCTCAACCTAAATAAAGAAATTTAGCTGACACTAATTGTGCAAACCTTAGATATATTTCATTTGTATAAAACCACATAGAAATTTCCTGACATATTTTTTCAGTAAGATGAAGACAAGATTATCCCAAGATGATACACATGAAAGCATGAGAAAAAAAAATTATCATTAATGTTAAAGAAATTATCTCAAAACAGCAAGCAGAATACTATAAAACGGAGTTGAAATGTGGGCTTATGATTATTAAAATAGATACTTATCTTAAAATGCTTGAGCAGATCTAATGAAAATCCATGGTAATAACAAAGGAAATTAGACCCTTCATAACATATCTAAAGAATGGATTAGACTTGAATGTCAATTATTCATTCATATTTGTTTGTTATGAATGTAAAATAAAATGAGTAGAACATGAATGCAAAACAGATTTTATTTAGAGTAACTAATTGACTCATACAAACTGAAGCAATACCACAAGTCACAATGATACTGTATGTATGAATACCTTTACAGAAATTTGGACGCTATTTTCCTTGACTGAAAATGCACATTGTTTTCCTACTCACTTTCTCCACATTCGATCAGTAAAATGCCGTGTAAAACTACATCAGCAGTATACAGACACTACGAGAGGCTATTTATGCTTTCACCTTTGAAAAGCCAAAGACCTAGAGCAAGACCAGATAGAGCACAAATACATACT
>NW_020955605.1:608230-609993 GCF_003031625.1 Empidonax traillii | reverse complement strand
AAAAAAAAAAAAAAAAAAAAAAAAAAAAAAAAAAAAAAAAAAAAAAACAAAAAAAAACACCCACAACACTTTATTACCAAGGAGAAACCTCTAGTGATTTAACATCCTGCTTTGCAGAGGCTGCTGAGCTTTTTGGTCTAGAAGTCAGCTTGAAGAAGACAGAAGTTTTATATCAGCCTGCACCTCAGGAAGTCTTCCATCATCCCCATATCACCATTGGTGAAACAGCACTCAAATCAGTCCAACAGTTTAATTACCTGGGAAGCATCATCTCCTCAGACGGTAAGACTGATGCTGAAATTGACAACAGGTTAGCAAAGGCATACAGTGCCTTTGGTAAACTCCGTAAAAGAGTGTGGCAAAACAAACACCTGAAGAAAAGTACTAAGATCAGTGTTTACAGAGCCATCGTGCTGTCTACTCTTTTATATGGATCTGAATCATGGGTCATTTACCGCCACCATTTGTGTCTCTTAGAACGCTTCCATCAGTGCTGCCTCCGTACAATCCTCAACATCCACTGGACTGACTATGTGACCAACACGTCTGTCCTTGAACAGGCAGCAGTCACAAGCATTGAGGCCATGCTGCTGAGAACTCAGCTGCGTTGGGCAGGGCATGTCTCCAGGATGCAGGACCATCGCCTCCCTAAGATCGTGCTGTATGGGGAACTTGCCACTGGCTGCCTCAAGAGAGGAGCCCCAAAGAGGAGATAGAAGGACTGCCTGAAGCAATCCCTCAGCCTTGGCCATATTGATCACCATTGGTCTACCCTGGCCTCCAATCAGGAGACCTGGAGACACACCATCTATAACGCTGCTACTGCTTTTGAGAATACACGCAGGATCACTTTCGAGGAGAAAAGACAACGCAGAAAGAATCGCGTCTCGTCGATATCACCTGGGGAGTCTTTCTTCTGTACGTTCTGCAACCGGACTTGTCTATCTCGCATTGGCCTTTTTAGCCTTCAGTGCACTTGTAGCAAGTGTGGGTAGAGCCCGTCTCAAATCTTTGTTTGCGAAGCCTAGCCATGATGATGATGATGATGTAACAAAGAGCTTACTATTGGGGTGTAAAAGGAAAAAAAAATACATAGTTTTCAAAATCAGACATATTCAACCAGTACAGAAATTTTTCCTTGTATAATATTTTCACAGAATCCACTGGAACTTTCATATTGGAGACAGTTTAGAGTTAGATTCTGTTATAATATTAAAATTATTTCTCTGGTAATTCTAATAATTCAGTTCTAGGTAGATCTCGCCAATAGTAGCATCACTTTCTGCCTCATTAAACATCAGTATAGTATTATGAAGCTAATAGAATAGCTGAACTTGGTTCATCTTTTTAAATAGATGGATGGCCTTCCCATTGTAACTCTGTTTGGACTTAGCATTCATTCCCACCTTTCACTGAAGGCAGTAAGAAATCAGGAAAGAGATGGAAGACAAGGTCGTGATTCAATAGTGACTGCTTTTCCTCGGTTCCATTTTCCCTCTTAAATATAGACTGAGCAGTGAATGAAGAAGACAGGAAAAAATCAGGATTTTGAATTACCTTTTGTTTCCTCATGAAAAAAAATGATGACAAAATCAAAACATAATGTGGTTGCAAGGCACCATATTCATTAGTGCCAAAATCAGCATGAAATTCATGCTGGTCTGTAAGTAGAAGTAGACATATTCAGTCTTACTTCAGCTTACTTAGTAACAAAGCTTACTTCAGATTTTTACTGCTAAAGTCAAAAGGTCCAGAGAGGCTTT
>NW_020955605.1:562242-607996 GCF_003031625.1 Empidonax traillii | reverse complement strand
TGACAAAATCAAAACATAATGTGGTTGCAAGGCACCATATTCATTAGTGCCAAAATCAGCATGAAATTCATGCTGGTCTGTAAGTAGAAGTAGACATATTCAGTCTTACTTCAGCTTACTTAGTAACAAAGCTTACTTCAGATTTTTACTGCTAAAGTCAAAAGGTCCAGAGAGGCTTTTATTACTACTTTTTGAAAAATTAAAATTACTGTCCCACAGAATTTAATCTGCATAATTTCTCCAGGGAGATTTTGGCTATGGAATGTAAAGGGGTGAAAGAGACCCCCAGAGTGCTGTTAGCCTGGGCAACAGTTCTGTTCTTGTGCCAAAGAGTTTATTTCCAGACAGTGAGATTTTTCTCGGAGGCCCTAAATACTGTTGTCCCCAAAGGTACTCAATGCCAGAACCTTTCATAAAGGTTTCTCATGTGGGGTATTTGCTGTAAGAGCTGTCATAAAAATCATCCAAGAAATAACACAGGGGGCAGTAGAAGAGCTAGAGGACAAATCTGAAACCCCCTTTTAATGCTGATCTTTTTTAAAAACCTATCAGTAAGTATAATTGAACAGAGCTTTTCTCAGTAGCATTTGGCAAGTGATTTCCTGAGGTCTAGATACTGACCTGCAACAAAACACTTGATAATGCGTAGTTCACAGGGAGAGTGAGGTCTAGATATTTGACATGGACTCTGTGACTATTTTCTCGCATGTTTATGATGGTGTTATCTCACTTTCATATCAGTTTCTGCCATTATATTCAGTCTTTTGTCAGGGCTTTGAGACTGGGAAAATTATTCCTGTTAAAAGACCTAATGAATTCACACTCAAACTTTTAAACTTTATCAACGGAAACTGAAAACATCTTTACTATTTTTGAAGAGGGCATTAGTTATGTTAACCTTTTATCCTGAAAATAAGCAAATGGTAATAACCTGGTATAATTTTCTCCTATGTTCAGATTGGCATTTACTTCTTAACCTAAATTCCCTCTTTACTGTATTATCCCTTAACCAAAAAAAAAAAAAAAAAAAAAAGTTTTAAAAGTGGTTCATCCTCTTCTTTAATGTCCTCACTCATAATTTCTTTTAAACCTTGCTTACCAGTGATGTTTCTCAAGTTTTTATATTTGTTCTCATTGTTTGATCATGCCCATGTAAAAAAGTAACACAAAATATTCAAGTCAAGAAATTTGTCTAATTGCATATTTAGTGACATATTAGCATGAAACTGTGACGGTGAAATAGGTATGGCCTACAAACTAGATACAGAAATTATTTTTGTCATACTATTTCCACCACTGTCCAATCTGTGCATGAGGAACAACACTGAAAATTCCATAGCAATTGTAATGGTTAGCAGTGTCAATTTTTAATAACCGAGTTTCTCAGGCCAGAATTTATAATAATATAAACTTCTTGACAGCATAGAAAACAATAGATTCCTTAAAGCCTTGAAATGATTTCAACTTTAAACTTAAGAAGAAATTCTACCTCCTCCCTCAGAAAGTGATCCTTTGAGATATCTTGGCATGTAGTCAAATCTGGTTCATACATGTATGAAATAGGCTGTACTGTGACACATCTTTGATGATAGTGATAAATTGGATGGAATTTCTCTCATTCACCTTAGACATGTTCATCTGCTAAGCAGTGGATATCAAAAGGTTTCTTCAGGAGACATTTAGATGAATCCTTTCATTTAAAACAGTCCCTTAGAAATTTGCCCCCAATTTTTTTCTTTTTCTTTTTTTGTTTATGTCAATGCCCTAATAAAGCTATCTAAATTTAGCATCAATCTTGTATTTATTTTAAAGTTTACTGATGACTGCAAATGGAGGGCTTCCACTGCTTCATGAGATTCTCATTATATAGCCGTCAGTAGTTACTCCCAATACTAGGGAAAAGAGCAAACATTATATCAATAGAAAGAGCTTCAAGTTTGGGATTTTTTTTTCTGTTAATTTAAACCAGAAGGCCCAACAACCATTTACTCAGCTGATGGAATTGGTCTTTTTGGTAGTTTTTTTTATTGTCTGTATTGAATCCAGGTTTTCTCAGAACTGTAGAATCATTTGATTTCAATGCATAGTATGCCTAGGAAATAACATTGTACACAGAATTAAAATCATAAATTATTTTTAAAGTATATGTACATTTAAATTTAAAACTTCTTCTAGTTGTACAGTCCAGTCTTTTCTCAGCCAGTTGGCCCTACAACTGTTTGTTTCTCTCATCACCCAGAAGACTATCCCTTTTTAAGACAAATTGTTTGCCAGTGACTTTTTACATTTTCCAGATAATTTCTTTCCCATCTCAGCTGCAATCATTAGCAAGCAAATTATGCCATCACAAAGTTTGTTTGGAAAACTCCAGAACTTACCTGCCAACTTTATATGTGTGAGCAAAATTGGTATGAAAAGAAGAACTATGCTGGGTGAACCATGTTTCATTCTTTTCTCTTCCTGATAGGATTTTGGCTATATTTTTTAGTTGCAGAGTAATGAAAAAGCCAACTTCATGGGCCATTAAAAGCATTTATAACAAAGCTTTGTCATTAGCCATTTCAATTGTGTTTTCTAACGTTTTAAGAAAGAGCCTTATAGAGTGCCTAAAACACTGTAGGTTGATAACAAGCATAAGCTAAGTGTGGAATACGCATATATTTATGAGCTACCACTGTTAACACACTCTGTGTTATCCATGAAACACACAGAGCTGTAGGCAAGCCACATTAACAGATGGAATATACTTCCATATCCCTATGATTTCCACTCTAGATTCTCACCCTTTCTGAAACAGAACTTGGGTATCTTATCTGTGATTGTGCAATCCCATAACTTGGTATACCCAGAGTTTTATATGAAGTGGTGAATTTCGAGGCAAGGAATTACATCTATTAAATGGCTCTGTAGAAAAGTTTCACAGCATTAACATTAGTGCTAAATTCATAGCAGAATTCAGACACATCTAACTGCCACTTCTCATTCAAATATTCCTTCAGCTGCCTCCTTGCACCGCATGCTGGAAGCACAGACTTAAAATTCATATATACATGCATACATTTAATTTCCACCACCTACTTTCCCAGATTGCAACTATTCAAGGTATAGAAACCTCTTGAGTTTAAAGTAATTTCTCCTTATTTTGTAACTTGCAATGAATTTTCTTTCCAAGAACTTCTCCAAATGCAGCAAAGTTGGAGATATTGATTATTTGTCCCTCTGGTTACTCTATGTATAGCAATATTTATTAATTTAAAAAATAATTCTAGGCATTAAATTTTCACTAGGAGACAAAGAAATCAAAAACATTCTTAGTGGTCACAGTAAGGAGTGGTGTCATAATCTTTTTTTTGGACTAATTTCATCATAAAGGGACTTTAAACAGTCAAGTTGGAAATACATTATTAAATACAAAGATGAAATAAAAAATTTTATCTGGCAGGTATACAACTAATCATTTGGAATAGATACTCAGGATCTTATGTTTTGCAGATTTTATTAAAATAAACATTAAATTATGTTTCTTACCTAGGAATTTGCATTCCACTGAAGTACAGGGAACTCAACAGACTTCCTTAATGAGGTTTTAATGCTTCTGTGTAGTTTGAGATAACAAAATTCTACTGATTGCAGGAAAATTAAGACAGTGATCACACTGTAAAGAGGTAACTAATTTGAGGCTCAGTACGATTGACCAAGCTTCCTACTTTCCTTCTGCAGTTTCCTCCAGAAGGCAATACAGAGCAGGAGTTTATGTGTGGCGTTCCAAATTACCCTGTAGAGGAGCCAATTTCTGAAATTAGAACTCAAAAAGAACATCATAACAGTTGGAAAATAACATCATAACATAGACACCTTAATTGGATGCCTTATTTTAGGAAGCCTCATACAAAGGAATGCATTGCCTGAAAATGTTTTAAAAACAGGTAATCCTTCAAAGGAGGATAGCAAGGCAAAATATGATCACAAGTTTTATGGGATCGACATAACTTTACACTAAAAAATAAGAAGCATAATGAGATAGTGACACAAATGGCAGAGCAAGCAGGTAGTCTTCTCTGTGCCAGGAGATGTGAGTGTGTACACCCATATCTACATATGGGGATAGGAACAGAATATAAACAGAAGGATTATTTGTAGCAGGAAGAAAGTAAGCTAAATATCTCCATAGCAAGCTGCCACTGAAAAGGACAAGGATTATCAGAATGCAGTTTTTAATTGGGTTTGACAGACTTTTGAGAATGGGAAACATCAGCACTATAGCTGTCACTATGTTCAGGGACCATAGCCAAGAAAGCATAGTCTCTGAAATGCATTAGCATTTTCTGAGGCTCTCAGAGTGTGTTGACTTTAGTTAGAACTGAGGATCTCTCATGATTCTGAGGAATAATACACAGTCTGCTACATAATCATGAAAAGGCACATGGAATGAAAGACTAGGATGGACTTTATTATTTGTATAATAGGGAAGCTGTTGTTTTTATCAAGTATTACAGTATGGCAAATTCACTAATCTCAGCATAATGAAGGATTGGGAATGCAATCACAAAAATCACTCCTTCAAGAAACCCCTGTTGAAAGGTTTGCCTCAGTGGTGGGCATGGCATCTGGTTTAGCCTAGTATACCTCTAGTTTGATACTGAATTTGTATGGATATCTTAAGATGGTTGTCTATTTTATTTTATGAAACTGTACATAGAGAAAAACATAATAAATTTTGCAAAAAGCTCTAGAGAAAATATTTTTTCCTATCATTCTGAACATGACACTTGCAAGTGCTGTTACCTGGGTATAATGTTAGAAACGAAGAAGATCATGTGCCATACCACTTCCAAGTGTTCAGCCAGATAAGCATTCTCAAACAAAAGACTAGATAATTTGCAGCATAAAAAATGTTCATTCCTTTGATAGTTAACTACTTCACACTTCTTCATCACTGGTCACATCTGGAGGTCTTTATATACTTTTGCTTGGGCTTGTGAACACTGAAATCTCAAGGCTTAACTGGAAGTCTTCTGAGCTGTTCAACATAGTGTATAGGACCCAAGCAGTATAACCAGGTACAGAACCTGAAAGGAAAGAAGAAAAGTTCTCTGTGTTATTTATACATCTCAGAGGGAGTAGGAGAGGCCTTGTAAATGCGACTTTAACTCTGCAGGTATCATGACTGGTCTAGTTGGGTTTTTTTCTCAGTATATAAAATTTTCCCATCTATCAGATTAGGAAGAAGCCACATGTATGGACTTTCAAAAACAATTTCTTTCAATAATTTCAGTTTTTCATAGCAAGTTCATACAGCCAGTCCCTCTGATAGTCAGGACATCCAAATTTGTGAGAACAGTGTGTCATCCTTTGTGATCCACAACTGTCCCAAAAGCAAATGCTAGCTGTTTTAAACCATCTACTTATTCTGACTTAGCTACAGTCTCCTGGAACTGTTGGTTTTGGGGGGTTTTTTTGTGGTTGGTTTAAAAGCAAACATTTCTAAAATCAAAATATGAGAAATACAGTCCATTCTCCAATAAGCAGAAAGGAAAATGGTAAAAATTCAAGAAACATATATTTTAATAACATTTTCCTTTTTTGTTATTTTCTATCCACAAAAAATATATAAATAACACAGGGAACATATTTTCTCTAGTTCAGCATATATCCTCTATGTTATTCTTTATATCCCTTCTGTCCCATCTTAAAAAAAGTCCACTGAATTCAATAGTGCAGCAGTGAAACAGCAGGGCATCTTCATAAACCCATGTGATTATCCTTGTGAAAGTTCTGTGTTCATCCTCAGGCAGTTAAGAGAACCATTATTATTGTTCATAATGCTGAGAAAATGGTATTTCAAAGTAAAAAGAAAATTACTTTATTAATATAGAAAGCCTCATTTCCCAGTGCTGGTTATTAGTGTTCTTTTGCTATCTCCCATAGTTTGTCTTTATTCACTTTCACTATAGAAATTTTATCACCCTTTCATCCTACTCTAATTTTCCTTCTTAATGCTCGTCTTCAGAAGATTGTAGTCAGACTGCACTATGTTTTAAGACCTAAATAAGAGATATTTAACACAGAACAGACAGATAGATTGTTTAGCAAAGAAAGCACATCCCAAAAAACCCCCCATAAATAAAGGCATTTCTTGCTTCCATTTACTTTTCTTATAAACATTATGTGTTAATATCTCATTTTTCAAAGGTTTAATCCAGTAAATTGCTGGAAATTTTGTCTCTAATCCAGCCAAAAATATAAGCACATGCTTAGTTAGAAATTTACATGAGCATTTCTTTGAAGTCAGTAACCCTACAGAATTCTAAACTGAAACAGTCTTAAATACTTTCTTGAACAAGGAGCAGAATTAAGCTCTCAGTTCTGATTTCTAGAAGAGAGAAGAAAAAATACCTCCTACATGTCATACCTCTGGTCTTTCTAGTATATATATATGATCTTATTAACCTAGGAAGCTTGATACGAAGAAAAATCAATAGCATATGATTTTAAAATGATTTGTTGGTTTTAGGGTTTGCTTGGTGGGTTTTTTGTAGGGTTGGGTTTTTTTCCCCAGATGCTAACTACCCTGACAATTTGGATTATCTTTATTTAGAATCTCCTCAATATCAGTACTCATTATGTGAAATTTTACCTACAACTTCACTGAGTTTATGTGGCAAGAAGTGCATTGCAGTGGGTCACTGCATTATGCTGATTTGGGCTGATAGGTACAACAAGACACACAATTATTTTTTTTGTATTCCTACAAAATAATAGGAGTAAACAGTTCTGGAGACTTTAAACACTGTGTTTTCCATGAGTCAGGAATACTCATAATGAGTGCAGTTGCTTTCCTCTTCAGTTTGAAAGACATACAAGAAAAAATTATGTCTATTATGTATGGGCTAGGTTTTTCATGCGTGACATTGCTATATATATTTGTTAAGGTTATACAACACTAACTGCTAAAAATTCTTGACTCAAAAGCATGGCTTTTAATAATGGAACCAGAGATAATACAATGATATTTCTCACTGCATACTCCCTTATGCTTTGGTTTCTAAATCTTATGTCTCACAGTTTTATTAATGCTGCATTTAGATGATTGTCAGCATACATATACTGAAGAAAAATTACCTTTCTTTAGCTAGTGTTGTCTCTTTCTTATACTTTCTTCCTCAAACACTTAGCTTTTCAGAAAGATCCTAATAAAATACATATAACAAACAACAAACAAGTAATTTTCACAACACACTGGTATTTTATATATATATATATATAAATATAAATATATATATATATATATATATATATATGTAAAATTCTAGGAATTCTAAGGCCAAATTCTCAGTATTTAAATGTGAATTTTGAAGAAAACATTGTTTAAATCCAAGGTAGCATTTTCCTCTTATGGTAGAACAGTAGGCAAAATCCTAATTATTTTAGTACAGACTAGAACATTAGAACCAATTTGTGAGATTGGATGCCTTTGAAAAAACAAATTCCCCAAAAGAAAATCCCATCCCACCTAATTTTAACCCTTTACCTATATTATGTATCTAAGACACATTAGAATGAATTGCCTCATGCAGTCAAACGATCGAATAAGTATCTTGAGGTAGATATCTGATATCCATGGAAGTCAATTTTTCTGAGCTGGATCTTAAACCAAAGGAAAGATCTGAAAAGCACTGAAGCCAAATTTTTGCCCCAAAAAAGCTCAAAAGACTGCTTTAGAGACAAAATTTGTTTCTTTAAAGCAGGAGGTATTTTAATGCAACGCGTTGGAGAGTTCCCAGGTGCCCTGGACAAAGAACTCTGTCATGTACAATTAACACAGCCTTTTATACAGTTCTGGGCATAAAGTTACATCATAAAACATGCATATTTATTAAATTGCAACATCTACTTGTAATATTCATATATAGGCGGAGTCTTCAATTTGGGGAGGTTTAGAGGTGGGAGTTCCTGTAGCCTTCATCATGGGCAGTGGTCGGTCGTAGGTCTTCCTCAATGTAACCTTTTGAACTGTTTTGAAATCTTTCACTAATTTGGATAGTTGGCAAGTGTAGTAGGGTCAGGTTGACTTTTGGCTCATCTTAAGATTTGCTGATGTTGTTATCTTTTTGCTTTATGCTTTAAATGTTCTCTCTTGTCAAAATGTTCTATTCCTCAGTCAATTTATTATTTCTGGGGTTTCCTAATGCTAGAGTTTTGGAACTACTTCCACAATTTTGTGTTTGAGTTAACCTTTTGTTTCTCAAAGACTGCCTCAAAGACTGCCTCAACTAAATGGCTTCAGCATTATATATTTTCCTTACTTCTACTCCCTATCCAGTGTTCTTGATTGAAATGATGGAAACTTTGGCCTATGATAAACACTTTTGAAAATTCTCCACAAAGTTCACAAGTCTAGAAAGATATTTAAGCTAAGTGACCAACTCAGTTTTCTCTCATTCTCATAATGCCTACCCACATGAAAAGTCATCTCTAATCCATTTTCAGATGTGTCAGCCATCTGGTCTGAGTTGTGTTATACCAATGAGGTACCTTATAGAAACTGAACAATGTGTATTAAACTCATAACAGTTTTTGTATAGTGTACAGAAGTATCACAAGTTGTCACTATATTCAATGTAATTCCCCTTGCAATTGAACACAATCTTCCATAAGCTTCAAATCATAATAGGAAAAAAAACAAACCAAACACTTTGAAACTACATTGTTACTTGTATATTCCCCACCTTTGACTACAATCGTTTTCCACCTTTTTGACATTTCAGTTCACCAGTACTTGGTGTTTCAAAATAAAACCCAAATGTCCAAAAATCAATGAGCCAGAAGAGTACAGCAAAAACCTGCAGCTTTTTTTCTCATTGTATGTGATTTCTTTCAGTTGAATCTCAGATTTCTGTAATCAGATATTTTTTGGTCACAAAATATATTATTTTTTTGAGAGAAGTCACACTTTTTAAAGATCAATTTATGCATGTCCAATGTTAAAGTTTCATAAAGCATTTTGTAGATTTCATCTTTTGTCATTTTAATACACAACGTCTGTAATGCAAACTTTTTCGTCTGAGCTCATGCAAGCATGCCCAGCTTTAAACCAAAAGAAAGATGTCATTATAGACTAGTAATATTTTCAGAGAGGATGCATTAGCATTAAAAATAAATGTTATGCATTCAGATAAAAGCAGAGATAAGTCTACATGGTAAATGACACTTTCAGATTCATGATGTTCAGCAAAGTGTAAGAAAATGGTAAGAAAAAAGCTTTCAGCATATATATATGTATGAGTACACAATGCATTTAATACTTTTAGGAAACAAATGTGCAAATGCTCTTTAGCAAACCTGTATGCAATAATTTCAAGGAATGTAGTTCTTTCACTAATGAGGAGGGTGGCTAACAGACCACCAGTTAATTTACTAAATAAACTCCATGTGAAAAACAGCTCAGTAGTATTTGTTCATCTGTTTCAGGAAATTCTTCATTAAGATATATTTAGATGCAAAATATCATGTTGATGAAGGGTTTTTTTTTTGTAACAGGACTTTTTGCATGAGAATAAGATGTGGCTGAATATATTTGCTATAAAAAGAGATGAGAAAAAAAAAAGAAAAACAAAAATTAAACAATAAACCCAGACTCTTGTATCTGTGGCCATAATTGCAACACATAGTAAATATTTGGGTTTATTATTTCTAGTAAAAGGCTTTAGGCCTTTCCTTGAGCTGAGAGCATCAGTCTCAGGGCTGGCCTCAGCTCACCTGGGCTGGACTGGTTTCAGCTCCTGCCTTGGGTCCAAGCATCAGTTGCATCGCCTGCCTGAACCTGAACTTTGCCAGTGCCTCTGCGGGAAGGGTCTGGAAAACCCAGGGGTTCCCCATGTCTGAGCATGAGGAAATGGTAAGGATTGTGCCCATCCCTCAGCTGGGATCAGTCAGGAGGCAGCAACCTGAGGCAAGGAAGCATTTAGAAATTAATCCAAGTGTAGCTGACTGAACAGGAAAGGTGCACCCCACTCCACACACAGATCTCCCATACACTTCATAAATAACTTATTCCTCCTGGTGAAGACTTTGTCATGTTCAAAACACATAAAATGTTCACAAGGTATACCTAAGTGCTGATCAAAGATCCCAAATAGATACTGGAAGGGTAAGAATAAAATCAGGTAAAAGGGTTAGATTCTAGCCAGTTCACATACAAGGATTTTAAGGTATATTAGTATTTGTTTAGTATTATTTGTTAAATAGTTAATTGGACTAATAATAGATTCACAACTGAATGTGTATTATGTTTCTTTTTTGCTTGCAAGACTGTAACAAGAGTGTAATAGAACATAATGAACAAGCAATAAACTGCTTAACAAAGCTGTTTCATTCTTTTTCACACTTTGATTGGAAATAATCTGCAGCCATCACATGAGAAATGAAAATCTTAGAAAGGAAAAATTAATTAAAGTTATAATTACGTAATAGCCCAGCTCTGCTCTCATGCACTCTCTGCGCATGAGGATTTAGCAGAATTTTTTTTTTTTTGCCAAGAAGAGCTGTCTTTCCAACACACATTGACCACTGAAATGCAAAGTTAGGAAGACAGGTAGCTAAGACTACCTGTAGCTAAGACTACTAGCAAAGATCTAGGGCAACAAAATATACATGTGGCATCACAGGAACAAATGTGTACCTCTGAATGAACTTGGCTGTCTGCTTATCCTTTAATCCAGGGTAGAGGATTCTCTCCATCATTTCACTTCAGTTTTGCAAGGATTTCTTTCACGTAGAAGGAAAGAAGGAGTTTTACACAGTTCTGTGCAGTTTTTGATGATTTACACCCATAGCAGTTGGAGTTGTGCTTTTATTATCACAAACTAAGAAGAGTTTGTCTGGGTCAGTGTTTAGTTGAAAAAACTTTTGAGCAAGCAGAGGTTCAGGGACTGTAGGTGCTCTTCTGTACCAATATGCCAAATGGCTCAACCAGACTCCAGTGATAGGCTTTCAGCTGAAGCAGAACTAATATTGTAAGAAATTTTCAGTCTAAAAAATTATGTGTAATGTTTGTGAGTTAAACAAATAGTAGGTGAACTAAAGACAGTGATGACTATTACTCAAAAGGGAGAATTGAATCCCCCATTTCTTTGCTGAAGTATACAAGATCACTTTGCACAGAAAACCACTTGGGTAAGCTGCATTCCTGCAGTGAGTAACGTGATCTTCCTCCTTAAATACAAGTAAATTTGAAACTTTCAACATGTTTTTCATGTCAGAACTGCTTTACAAATTACTGTGAGTTCTAAAGGCAAAAATAATTTAACATAAGACTATATTATGATCATACTTCCAAACTTTCAAAATACACTTATGTAGTTTAAGGACAATATAAAAAAATTACACCTTAGATAAATAATTAGCACATTTTGCTACTCATATTCTGCTGAGTCTTCCTCACTTCCCTTGTTGTGATATGCTTGTTTGTGATCTGCCAAGAGACAAAAGACCTTGTGTTTAGGAAGGGCTAGGTTGTCACCTCAGTTTCACAGGTATACAAAAAAATAATTACAGGGATATGGGCAGAGTAATTAAAAGATATATGAATAGAGTTAAATGAGAATTAAAAGATCTGTAAATTCCAAATCTGGTAAGATATTTGCAGAGTCAGTTTAATCTTAAGTGACGTTCTCCTACATTTATACACCTGCCTGCACTGAGATATTAGACGACACTGTGAGGTTTTATTTAGCCTCTATAAAATTTGTTTCTGAACACATCTGTGTGGTGATGATGTAACAGGGGACAATAAAGAATTACAAATAGCTAATTTCGGTGTTGTCATGTCTTTAGGTAATGAGAAGCTAAATTCAACATAATAACATCAAAAGTAATTTTTAATAATACTGTGATATGTTAGCAATAATTTCTAGCTGACTGCCTTGTAGAACCCAAAGATTTTAATGAATTCTGGGTCAGAATGCCATGAAATACCCAACAGACAAAGCTAACCCTGGAGCAGCTGACTCAGAGTGGGTGCAGCCAGCAGGGTCGGCTGTTCCCACTCTCATGAGGTGTCTGTAGGGAACTTGAGTGACCAGGAGTGTGACACAATGTTGTTACAATCAACTCTGAGATAGACTGTGAAGTAGACAGGAATATTTTGGTCTTTGGTACACAGGAAGTGTAAGCACAAATACAAGTACAATGATGTAAGCAATGGGGACCATTGCACCTGAAGAGATACCACATGTGCAGTTTGATAAGTACAGTGATGGCAGATTAGAGTGCAGAGAAAGTTAAATTTGGAAAGTAAAGTTCACAGACTTTTAAGATTATTTAAGAGCTCTAGTGTAGAATAAGAGCAGTTAGAAAATGGTGGGATAGTTAAGGAAATCTTGTAAATAGTCATAATATAGATATGAAGGGATTTAATTTTCCTGGATATTGATCAGAATACAAATTTCAAAACAGAAAAAGACCAGGCATTGCCTGATAATTTTCATAGCAAGCTCCAAGATCATAGGTTGTTTTGAATTATTTCTCAAGAAATAAACCATATACTGGTAGTCTGACTGTACTGAAACAGTCTGACTGTGGCCTTTGATCCTACATCAGAGAAGGGCATGAGGTTATTTTATTTCTATTCTATGACTTTATTTATGTTTCTACCTCTGAATTGTGGGCAGCTGTTCAACACATCTTCTCATTCAAGACAGAGGAAATAAGCAAAGGAATAAAACATGTAAAATGTGAAAGGAATATTGAGAATTCTGAAAAAACCTGTTTGTTCCTTTCCTAATCACAAAAAAATCTTTCTTCAGTCCCAGATCATTGTGTTCATAGTTGATGTAAAAACTCAATTAGAGGTAGGTTGAATCTGTGTGCACTGTTACCCTTTATCCAGTACATGTTCTTTGATCAGAAATTATTAATTTCTTGTTATTTTTATATAGCCTAGTTACAGCTGTTCTCAGGTTTTCAGACCAAGCTCTGCTCCTTTTATCCACCGTAGTTTGGATGCTTCTCTTCCTTTGCCTTCAGCCCAGCTAACTAGGGAAACCCTGTTCCTTCTGAAGGAGATGGCATAGACCTGTCTTTGAGGAGAAGTAGCAGTTGCATCTTGTGAGTTAGTGGCCACAATAGGTAAACTGAGATCCAGATCAAGCCTTTGACCTTAATTTATTTTTGTCTTCCCTTCTTCTTTGGCTCAGAATGAATAGTTAGTTGGAACAAATGTGAGGTGTGGAAAAGGGACCATGAGTACTGAGAGGAAATGAAGACTACCTCTTGCAATTCGTCCCTTTTTTCTTACCAAATAACTACTATGTTATGTGTAGGGAGTTATTTGCAGCTTGAGAATAAATAAAAGAACCACAACAGTGCTATACTCAGATGCAAAACAAAAGATGGAGCAATACTTACTGGGCATTACTTTACCCCAAAGTCTCGTCTCCCTGCATTCTTTCTACATTCAGTAGAAAAGAAGAAAATTCTTCAAGGCACAACTTGGAGTGGGGACAACTGCAACTGTTGTTCTGAGCAGTCTTACTCTATTAATAATCTTCCTAAGACAAAGGTCTCTTGGTGAATATGTGTCATCACAGTGATGACAACAATAAGGTTTAAATATACTTCTCTGACATACCCGCACAAGGTCACTCCTATATATTGCAGGATATTCAGTTATGGAGCTTAACACAACAATGAACTTAACATACCACCAGGGACTTGCATAAACCTGCTTCAGCTTGAATTAACCCCACAGTTTTTATACTAGTCTCAAATAATTTTGTAATAATTTTAACCCAAAGTGCTCTGATTCAGAAAAAAGTATGGAAAGTTGTGTTTTGAGAGGGGTAGAGTTTCTATTCTATGTGTTTTAAATTGAATTTGTGAATAAGAGATATGAATAAACATAATTAACTATTCTTTCTTTCCCATTGCATGCCAGAATTCAACCTTTATCCTCTTATTTTTTTCATGTACCCTCTCAAAAGCCCCTTTTTATGAACTATTCCCAGTGGAATCTCATGAGTGAAACAACAGCTACAGACCAACACAACTGTATATGCTTTAATTTCATTGGAATAATTCCAGTACAATTTAGCTGTTACATTACTGTCCTTGAGTTGAGCTGGATTATGATGGAAAAGCAGATGGAAATTCAAGTCAGTTTTTTAAAGTAATGTTCAGACAGAGGCTAGATTTCTATTTGAGAGAAGGAAAGACAATTAAAGCTAAAATTTCACAGGGTTTGAGATAATATTCATCTATCCTAATGTTTCACGTCCTTCCTTTCATGATTTTGATTATCTAAAGCTAGCATTCTTAAGGTTAAAAATCCTTTAAAAGAAAAATAAACTTTTAAAAAATAATTGTCCCCATTGTGCTATGAATTATGAAACAATGTGTTACATAAAGATTTCATGCTACTTTCCATAGCATTTGGTACTAGTGTGAGTTTGTGTAATGGACAATGTCCATTAAACTAGCGGTCATGCTGTATTTTGTTATCAGATATTCCTATGCCCCTTCCTTTCTCAACTAAATTTAGATCTCTATATTCAAAACTAGTTTCAAAGAGACAATTTTAAACATTGCATGGATTTTTTTTTTTTGGTCACTTAACAAGATAAATTGTCTTTATTTCTTAGTGACTTTATTTCATTACTGTCTTGTGAGAAGAATGTGAGTTATTTGAATTTTGCATATGAAGAATGGCTATATAAGGAAGTTAAGGTTCATAAATTCATCAGTGACATATCTGGTAAGGTAAATGGCATGCATGAGTATATATTTCCAATTACTGACAAGCAAATTATTGTTACTCTGTACTGTATGCCAAACCCTGTTATCAGTCTCCTACCTGGCTTTTTGCCAGTGCAAATACTTACTTTCTAGCAACTAATTCAGTCCACACAACATTTAATATATTTCAAATAGCTCGATTATAGTTGCATATGCTGTGAAGTAACAAATAGAAATAACACATTAATGAATTTTGTAATTTCTGTGAATAACACATTGTAGCATGTGACTGTACTGAGCCTTGCATAACAGGTCCTTATTTTCAATGCAAATCCCACACTCCGTGGAAATACAAATAATAGCACCATGTGTGAAGCCCCAGAGATTGCATTGTTAAGAATATATAGCCACAAATTAATGCACAAAGAATGAAAAATTCAAGGAATTGAACAGTTTCAGAGCAATCCAAAGAACCAAAAGGAATCAATCAGGGTTAAATTCAATGCTGGGTTCAACAAGAAGATGAAGGACATCTCAGTCCTAATTCTATTTATGTTTTACAGTAAACACTGATTGGATTTTAAAGAAAATTAAGAGTAAAACCTAGAACCTTGGTTATTTCTCAGTTACCGACTACTCTAAACACAAAGATATAAAGTCAGATAACTACATTTATTCTTTATTCAATTTCTGGACCTTAAAGTCCTATGCCAAGGACTTGCATGCACCAGGTCCAGTTTAATAAATAGGAAACTTTCACAGAATACAGGATATAAAAATCAGATACCCTGACATGGCTGTGTGAATTTATTAGCCACTGGATTAAGGGAAAAGTGTACCTTTTGGCTGCATTTCAGAGGCAGAGCCGTTACTCCTTACTGCTAGAATGCCAATACTAGATTGGCATTTACACTTTTTAGCAGAAAGCTCTGAGTACTCACGTCTTATGCAGATTGCCAGTACAACTTTACTCCACACATCAGATGAATGACCCCAGGACAGAGGATGAGAGTTAAACCCAGCGTGAGGTACCTACTTTGTGCCATGCAAGAATCCTAAGTCATCTTTGGTTTCCTGTGTTAAGTCTTTAAACCAAATTTATCCCTATCTAGTCTGTGACTGAAATCAGCAATTCTCTGCTCTGCTGATTTAAATGGGAACAGAACCAGCGTTTTTATAACACTAGTCACAGAATAACAGAATATGCTGAGTTAGAAAGGACCCACAAGGATCATCAAGTCCAACTGCTGATGCTGCACAGGACCATCTACAGGAGTCATATCATGTGCCTGAGAGCATTGTCCAAATGGTCCTTGAACTCTGTCAGGCTTGGTGCTGTGACCACTTCCCTGGGGAGCCTTTTCCCGCACCCAACCACCTTCTGGGTGAAGAATGTTTTTCTAATCTACAATCTAAACCTCCCCTGACACAACTTCAGGCCATTCCTTTGGGTCTTGGCACCAGTCACCACAGAGAAGAGAACAGTGACTGCTCCTTCACTTCCTCTCAAGAGGAAGTTGTAGACTGCAATGAGGTCTCCTCCAGGCTGAACAGAACAAGTGACATCAGTCATACTCTTTTTGAAGATTTTTTATCAGTTTCAACAATTTGGGCTTATTAGAGTTCAATTTCAATGGGATATACAAGACCTTCATGGCACAAGGTTCTGAAACTCATAAATGGAAAACTTGTACAAAATATCCAATTGGATGTTCATAGTCTGCATATTATGTTTGGTAATAAGTGTTAGTTTTGATAAAATAACTCTTAAGAATAGGAAAAAAAAAAAGAAAAGAACAAAATGAAGGAAAGAAAAAAAAAAAAAAAAAAAAAAAAAAAAAAAAAAAAAAAAAAAAAAAAAAAAAAAAAAAAAAAAAAAAAAAAAAAAAAAAAAAGGAAAAAAAAGGTTGCTTGTGTAAATTTGAGACCAGGATGTAACGATCTGCTGCTTTCATTGACTTTACCTGTAACATTTTCAATACCACTATAGAGAGCACACTGAAGGAGAAGGAGATTTCTTAAGAACTTAGGGCCTGATTCCAAATGTTTTTCCTTTCATAAAGTCATTTTTAACTCTCCAAAGGGGAAAATCATACCCAAATTTTAGAAGTAATTCCTTATTTGATATTACATTGCCTTATTATTATAGATATGTACCATTGTATAGGGCACCAAACATATATTAGGGTAGCACTTCTTTTCCTTTCCACAAGTCAAGTGGCATTGTCAAACAGATTATTTCAGAATTAATTATTTGAGCTTCATACAAAATAATTTAATAAAACTAGGTCTTCTATATCTAGTCTCTAGCCAAAAAAAGACAGTTTCTCATTAGGGAGCTAAGTAATCAATACTATCCAGATTAAGAGGAAATACTGTAAAAACTTTTCTACATTTCTCACTTCATCTTTCTATTTTCTGTTGGTAACTTCAGTTTAATGATACTTTGTGATACACCATGGAAAAAAAATTTCAGAGCTGAAAACCAGCAAGACATATTAATGGTCCTGCTATTTAGTAACAGCAAGAATATTCTGTTCTCTATGAATGGTCTTTTTTTTTACACATTGTAAATTGAACCCTCAGTATGTCCTTGATAAATGAAAAATACCTCTGAGGAGACCAACAGGCAGCCCTTCAGATATTTTAAATGATAATTGCCACAGCAGGCCATTTTACAACAGAATGATGATCAAAATCTGAAAACAGTTTTATAAACAACATTTTATAAGGGTATTTGACAACTACTCTTTTTTTTAGCACATCATAAGAATCATTTACCTTTATTAGAGGGCTGCCTTCATGGGGGAAAAAGGGAAAGTCCAGGTCCAAAACTCCATCATTCTTCTTTTGAAGCCATTTTATATTAATGGGACCCTGGTGATTTCATATAATTCACCAGCCAGCCACCAGTAACTTCATAAGAATTTTTCCCTGAGGGGCTGCGGGATGCTGAAATGCTGAGTCTGAGCACTAGCACTACATTACTAAGTGGATGAAAGTGGTAGAATTAGATCAGACCATTTTCAACACCATTTGGTCCTTTCTGTTTTGCAACAAGAACTCCTGTTGTTCCCGGTGTGTGAGATCATGGAGAGAAAAGATACATATTTACAGGGTTACCTGTTCATTCATGAGCCAGTGTGACTGCCTGCATTCAAAGAAAAAGCACTCATCAACTACAACATTTTAGGCTTGTAAAAGGTTGTAAACGTGGTGAAAAGGAACGGATGTTAACCTTCTGACTTTCCTGGCAGGGAAGATTTAAAAAAAAAAAAAGAAGAATGAGAAATTTTATAACTTATGTGTATCTATAGGTCTATGAATATAGTAATTCAGAAGGAATGTATTTAGTATTAAATAGTGAGCATTTCAAGGAGAATAATGTGTGACTCTTGGGAATAATTATTTTTTTAAAATGCCATTTATTGATTGAATTTTAGCAAGAAGTTTAGATATATCAATCTAATATGTGGCCTTCTATCAGAAAGCAGTGGAGGAGGACTTGTAATGAGGGAAATCCTCATGGATTTTAAGGTCCCCTTGTCATCCCCTTACAGTTTAGATTAAAGGCCACTGTTATTTTTATGTCATAACCAAAGTAGATGCATTTATTTGAGTTCAGGATGCAATGTCAAACGTGTTGTCATGTAGAGGAAGAAAGAATCACTGAGCGTTCATCTATTTCATAAAATATAATGCCAACCTAAATAAAATAATGCAGTGTTTTTAAAACTGTTCAGTTCATAAAATGTGACCTTTAGCACTAGATATCAAAATCATCTGTTGGAATCTTTGCCATTCCAATACAGAGTTATTGTACTCAGTGGCATATAAGTTGCTGAAGACACAATAGACACGTTTTAAATATTTATAAATTCTAGAAAATTGACCATTTGCAAAAGTTATAAATAATATTTGAAAACAAAATTTTCATGAAAGATGTCAGAAGTACTAGGTAGATGAGTCTTCCATCCCTTATAAACTTTGATATTATGTACAAAAAGACAAAAGAAGCTTATTTAAGCAAAAGTGGCAAATTATTGAGTCTGGCTTTTTTCTAACTATTTTCTGTGAGCTCTATCATTGATCTCAGTCATTATGATCTAGACTGGAAAATGTTAATTGCATTATTACTGTGAAGTAAATAGCCACAAGTCAAGGTTTTTACATGTGACTTCCTCAGTTAGGATCCTTAATCTTTATTTAGTGTCTACAAAACTTCAAAATTCTTCCTGAAGTCACAATGGCTATATCATGACTGCAGCCCTATGTCATATTTTTCATTAATCTTTCCCATTCCTTGAAATGATCCATGCTGCTATTTGATTGGAATTTTTGATCTGTGATGAAAATTCTATAACATATGACCTTTTATTTTTTAATCTTATGTCTGTCAGTTAATGTTGGAAGTCCCTGAAGTAGGATAAAGAACACATTATGTAAGTACTTGCAGGTTAGAAATGGAAAAAAGTTCACATGAGCCTATTGACCAGAAGTCTCTTCCACCATGATTTATAGCTTTAGAATTGAACTCTATAGATCATCTCAATTTCTGTCACCATGCAGTTCAAAGTCTTGCAGGTCTCTTGCGGAAAGAAAGACATAACCCCTTAGATCTGTGTAGCTGAGACATTGATATGTTTCTCATTTAGAAAAATGACCCAGGGATACAAATGGAAATGAGATATAACTGCTCATCTCAAGAGGTTATCCCAATGCCCACAATGTGAAATAGAATTCTTAAAAGATTTGTTCCACTAAGAAATAACAACAAAATTTTTAGTGTACATAGTTCAATGAATTTATGTCAGATGTACAACAGTTCTATTGCAAACAATGCTAAGGGTCAAAGTGATGGAAGGAGCCTTCTCATGCATATTAGAGGGAAAACCAGATGTGCCATTGTCCTTCAAAAGCCTTATCACAACTGCAATGTCACAAGCTCAAGCTTTGTGTCTGCATTTTTTTGTGTTTGCATTTTTTCTTTGTGTTCTTCAGAAACATTTTCTTTTAAAGGTAAAATTAATTTGAAGGGAAACCTCATGTTCATGACCTTAAAATTAAGCCATGGCTAATGCATTAGCTTGTGTCAGAGACAGATTTCAGGACTGGGTGAATCTTTTGGAGGATTTTGCCCTGGTAGTTTCACCCCTTATCGGTCACGGTTGTTTTGGGTTAAGTACCTCAGCTGGAGCAGTGGCACAGAGGTACTTGCCATTCCTGAATTTGTAGTTAAACTAAGGTGTATTTAAAATATTTTGATTCCTCTTTGGAACATTTTTAAATGGAGCAGAGTGTATGAGCAAGTGCAGATGACCTAAGAACACAGGACTGATGTATGCCACAATAATGTGCAGTCTCATCCTGCCAGACAGGATCATTATGAGCACAGCTATATTTCAGGCAGTTGTGGAGTGCTTTGTGACATCCCTGCTGTGTGGCTTTGTTTTGTTTCTCTTTTACTAACCATCTCTCCTAGGTCTTACCCTCTCTCTGGAAAAATTATTGCAAGTGTCAATTCAGTGTGTGTTTCAGTTTAAGTGACCCAGGTCCCTGATCCCTGATACAAGACAGGAAACCAAGGTGTCTCATGAAAGGATGGAGCTCTGCCACTCTACACATTACAAACACCACTGCTTTAAAAGTGGCAAGCTGGAGCTGCTCACAGGTTTGTGTCATCTAGAAGAAGGGAAGGCTTAATTATCGTCCTGCTAATCCCATAAGGAGACATAGTTTGATTTCATTAGTAGAGTATAATTTTGTGCACTTCACAGTAGCTGCACAGTTTGCCTTAGTTACTCACTGATTCTACAAAGTAGCTTGCACAAAGCTATGCCCTTACAATAAAAGCTGATGCCAACAGAAAGAGTATAGAAAGGGTTCAGGTGAAGAGGTCTAATCAGAAACAGACTGTCAATTCCTTTCAGTTACATTCCTTCAAAGGAATTTAGGCATTTCAAGTTAACTCTCTCTCCAGTATTCATTGCTCTTTCTGGAGCATCTAGAGAAGTGAATTGACAGTAATGTCATGTCACATACTGCATATTTGGAGGACAATTTGCAGATGGTGCTATGAGCAGCAAAGGAAGGAACATTATGGGGATGGAAGGTAAATACATATACAACACATATGTGGTTCTACAAATATACATTTGTGTATATAAAGTTTTCTTGCCTGGGTATATATAAGTTATATAAGATATCTTTCATACTAATCAATATAGCTGAGCAAAAAACTATCACGTCATTTCCCAGTAATTCCCATTTTCTACTCCTTTGCCCTTGTTTCATTGCCTGCTGCTTGCCCTCTCAGTAAATTTGTGCGTTAGCTTAAGAACATATTGGAGCTGATTATGAAAGATGAAGAAAAGGGAATAGTTGAAAAGCAATAAAATGGTATGAGAAAAAAGAAATTGAAATGAAAAAAAAAAAAAGAAAAATGTAGTACTATTCAGGGAATAATTCCAACAGAATTAACCAGCCACAGTGCAACAGGGGCTTGGTTTATCGAAGGTTTTAAAAGATTCCTTAGGGTCTTGAGGATGCAGTTAAAGGGGCTCATCTCCCTCTCAGGAAAATCAACAGGGGTTTCGACACTAATATTAGTGCAAGTAGGACTGCTCCAAAGAGCACATACAGAGGAAAACTATGCTGTTCTTTATAGCACTGGGTTTGAGTTAATAATTCTAATAAAAGTCACTATTCAGAAATTAGAGCATGCATGTAAATTATGGAGTTCCTGGATTCCTACCTGAAATATGGAAACTATGGAGAGTAAATGAATAAATACAATTTTTTCACATTTATCATATCCAAATGAAAGCTAATCTCAGAAAACTTTACTATATCTTACTGCAGCCAACCAGAAAAATAAGTAATTTCTCAGTGATAAAATATATGCCTATAGCTCACATATATGGATCGATGTATCACAGAGATTAGTTCTTCCCAGTTTTTGTATCTTTATTAAAACAACAAATCAGCAAAAATGAAGACTTGTTCTAAAAATGTGTTGGGTAACAGTCCTACAATGAAGAATGTGAGCAGCTCTCAAATTCCTGCTGTTTGGAAACTGTTATTGTAAGACTCAGGTTTATGAGGTTTCACTTTAAATTAATTTCACCTTTAAAAGAAAAAGTTTCTGAAAAATAAATTGTATTTTATGAAGTAAACTCTGATATCCTTCACTTAGCAAAGTCATATGCAGTTGAAGCCACTGGACTTGAGAGGAAAAAACAAGTTAATGTCAATGATTTCCTTTTTGTCATCAGCCTGCAATAATTTTCCAAGTTGCTGGAAATATAAAACTGTCTTGTTCTTCATCTTATAATGCCTAAGTATTATCTTCAAAGATTAAGAACAAAACAGCCTGAAATTAGCAGCAATCTACAAAAAGTACTGTCTCCATCTACTGGTGTATTTCATATGATGATGTGATGGGTCAGTAATCAGGTTAGACAGTTATGTTACAATTTACATGGATATTGCTACCTAATGTAACTTCTCTAAATTTCTTGAATATTTGGAAGCTTGTTGAAGTTGCATGAAAACGATGTATTAACGATAATATTTTGCATCTCTAAAATATCTAGGAAAAATTAGCTTCATTATTACGGTGATTTTTATTTGAAAATTTGTGATAAAAAAGGAACAGTAAACCAAGTTGTTGTTGAATAGCAGTAGTAAACACAAAGTAAAATAATGCAGTGTTTCTTATGGGATAGGACCAATAATAACTGCACCAACACAAATTTAATTTTGGGAATCCTTTCAGTCATTGCAACTCACTTTCTTTAACAAGTTCATTCATTCAGTCTTCAGTGTCCCAGAGCTCAATGCTCTGTGATTAGCACTGCTTTCTTGCACATGTAAAAGGCCTGAACAGTCAAATCATTTGTAGCAGACTACAAGACTATTGACATATGCATTGATGTTACTCATGCTGGGATAGGCTCTAGCAGTGGTGATCCACCGAAGACAGCACAGAGCACTGAATAACATAGACCTTACTAAACTGAAAATAGTACAAGAATTCAAACCAACTTAATTCAATCAAATACATCTGTGCTATAGACTGTGCATAAACCATCTTTTGGAAGACAGTGTTCATGGTTTTTTGTTTAACCTTTCATCTGTCAGTATCCACACCATGACTCCATTATAGATATTATGTAGTCTGTAATATAAATACAGCCCAAAACAGATATTAAGCTCTGAATTGCCAAGAGCACCTGAGGGAATTTGAAAACCATATGTTGCTCTTTGCAATATATGTAACCATTATTCAAGTGCTGTTTCAAACTGTGTGAATACTCAAGCTGGATTTCAGGGCTGTTTTTTACAAGTTACAGAACCTAAAAAAATGGGAATGCCTTACTGAGAAGAGAGAGAGAGAGAGAGAGGAAGGAACAAACAATTTTTCACTTTCTTGTATGAGAAATGTTCCACTCTACCAATGACAGCTATGTGCATTACAGAGAAATCCATAGCACGTGACCTGCTCGCAAATGTTACAGTCAAATAGAGTTCAATATTATATTCCCACCATTGACCTTAACAGAGGGTACATCCTTGGGTATGCAGTATGACATTGATGGTAGTGATAGAAAATGGGGAATCTTAAAAAGATTTGTTAGGATGATTTGGTCATGCTTGTCAAATCTCAGGCATCTCTGACTCATCTCATTATTTTTATATTTTTACATTGAATCATGGGATGTTTTATATTGAGTGCTAGGATGGAAGACTGAATACTAGTATACAAATTTGACCTTGTTCAAGATGGCCTAGCCCTGCGGAGGTTGGCAGTGTGTACTGAACCATGAATATCTATGTGTTATTAGTACACACTTTGCCTCACTTTGCTGTCAGTTCTTCTCCAATGCTGGTCAAGTGTGACTGCAAAACCCATCCTAAAATTTTGCAAAAATAATCTGTGCAGGCCCAAAAGTATAGAAAATAAAGAACTAAGCTGACTTGTAATCTCTTGGAACCTTGCCACCAGCAACAGGTCTTGGGTAGTTCATATAAGTACAGAAACCTCTTGGTTTGGCAGTTAATTTGTGTGGTAGTAGGAGAAATTGCATTCAATATCTGCCAAGTTACGTGCTGTTGAAACAGAAACTCTTTCAAACATCAGTATTTTTAGATGCTATCAGAAAATAACAGCTTAATTTCACAAGTTAAAAATCAAGTGTTAAATCTGTTTAGTACAAACTTTAGCATATTAATTCAATGGAATTTTCATCAACCAGTCTTTAAAAAAAAAATCCTGCGACATATAAGCTGTAACGGGGAAGATATGCTCATACAGAAATGATTTTCACATACCTCTCTTTAACATACATTACCTTTCTCCATAAGTCTGTCTTTATTACAGCAAGATAGATCATAAATGGACACCCTTTCAACCTTATTCAAAAATCATAAAAAATTGATTTAATCAAAATCAGCCTTCCATAACTAAAGAAGGAATATGAATGAGTGTAGTGGGTTAGCCTTGCTGTCTGCCAGTTGCTCAGCTATCCATTTTCTCACTCCCCTTTCTCAGCAGGACAGCAGGTGGAAAAAAAAAAAAAAAGGTGAAAAGGTCATGGGTTGAGAAAAGGGCAGGGAGATCACTCACAAGTTACTGTCAAAGGCAAAGCAGGCTTCATTTGGGGAAATAAATTTAACTTATTGTCAATAAAAAATACAATAGGATAGTGAGAAACAAAGACAAAATTAAAAACTCCAAGCACAAAACTTAAAATTACTCCTAGCCCACTCTTCCACTCAAACTCAACTTCATTCCTAAATCTTCTAACTCCTCCCCTGGCATAGCACAGATAGGTAATGAGGTTTCTAGTCGGTTCATAATCCTTTGACTCTGCCATTCCTTCCTCATCACATTCTTCTCCTATTCCAGAGTGGGGTCCCACCCGTGAGATAGAGCCCTTCATTGAATTCTCCAACATGGATCCTTCACACTGGCTTCAGTTCTTCATGAACTGCTCCAGTAAGGTTCTCTCCATGGTATACAGTTCCCTACATGGCTACAGCTCCTGACAGAAAACCTGATGCTGGAGTCCTCCTTCAGCCTGTGTCACTATGGTCTTCTCCATAGGTTTCAGGAGAATCTCTGCTCTGGTGCCTTGAGCACCTCCTCTCCCTCCTTCTTCATAAACCTTGGTGTTTGCCCCAGTTTCCTCTCACAGAGGCAACTCCTTCAGCACATTGTCCTACTAAAACTTTGCCATGTCAACCCAACACAATGACTTTGACAGTTACAGACAATACAAAGCAATTTGCTGAAGCCTGTGCAGCCTTCTGCAGGCTTTGTCATACTGCAATTCTAGAGCTTTGCAGTAAAGCATCAGCAAAACTGGCAGTAGCAAGAGCAGCAGCCAAGTTTTCTGTGGAAAAGATTATACAAAATGCTATTAGCAAACCCAAAATTATTATTCTGAAAGTATTTCCTTGATCTTCTTTAGAAAGATACAAAACCACAACAAAATTATGTAAATTACTTTTATTTTATGAATGAATGGCCAGTCTCTTCGCGAACGAAGAACCGGGGAAGGTCTTTCCACCTTCCAGCCTGCGCATTGGATTTTTTTAGGTGAGACACAGTGTGCGCGGAACCGAGCCCACCCTTTAATCCTGAGGTTCATCTGCCGGGGCCAAGCACGCTTGGACGGTGGCAGCGAGGTCCTAAGGACGTAGATGGATTGCCTTACAGGGCTAACGAGCTCCATCTGCCCGGGGAGGGGCCCCGACCGGGAATCGAACCCGGGTCTCTGCAGTGACAGTGCAGTGAATTTTCCCCTGGACCACCGGGGGCTCCCACTTTTATTTTTTAAGCCAGGAGCATGCATCACATCTTTCACTTCTCTTGTAACAATACAAAAAATACAGAAAACTCAATGTCAAACTAGAAACTTAATTCAAAATATCTGGCCTCCAACTAACGAATGAAAGTCTGTCTTTACACATCACAATGGATATAAGAGAATCATCCACTTAATATAAGTGCTTTTTTAATAATAGACTGTTCAACATCTTTGGAGTAATTGTTTAAAGATAGAAGGTTGTAAAAAAGAAGGATGTTCTGTCAGATTTTACAGGAGCACAGATACACAGCCAATATTTATCTGAATACTAAAGAAATTTTCAAACCTGTCACTTAGACTTCTGCTTTTCTTCAGTAATTCATACTCCTTTGATGTCTCCAGCAAACAATAACTTTTTTGAGATCATTTCAATACAATCTATATGGATGTGAATGCATCCATCATTCCTTACTACAAGAAATATGAATATAATTTAAGATCATATTGTTGTAAAACAACTTATATATGAAGAATGGTTTAAGGAATTCACAGCAGACGTCCTATTGTTCAGTTTTCCAATCACCCAGAGCAGCTATATGATTGCAATAAAATTTTAGAAACTTTTTACTTTAGATTAAGAAAAAGAGAACATAAACTTTCCATCAGAAATATGTATCTACTTTGGAACTACCACTTTTTTAGGTACTTTTAGAGCAAACAAGAGATTACTTGCTGAGGCATCAAATTCTGTGTGGTTTTTTTTTTGTCAGAGACAATAAAGGCTGATGTCTATACTGCAGTTTTAGTTGTAGCAAGGACAATACTTTATGAAATTTTACAAATACCTAAAATTTTACCTCTAAAGAATATACCAGCCATAAAATTCTGCTTTCTCTTTCTTGGATAATGAAAATTCTGGATAGAGCATCTGAAAGTGTTGTTACACAAATGTTTGGGTAACATTGGACAGTATGAAATCACACCTATGGATAATTTTCTGGAATATGAAGATAGGAGGCCACTTGTATAAACCTACTGAAACCTTCTTAGATGCTACCATCCTGTTCAGGTGTGTGTCTTCAAGGTCGGAGACAATTTCGTGTTCAGACTCCAATATTTTTCTTCTCATGAATGCGTCAAATGGAGTAGAGAATCACACTTAAAGGATGAAAAGAAAGTTACTGTCAAAGCTGTCATTGTCAAAATTAAAAAATCACAATGAAGAATATGGAAGTAAAAAGTCTGTACATTAGTTATTTCATATAGCTGCATCTAAAAGAAATTTGGTGTGGACATGGAGGTAAGTTTCATTGGTTTATGCTCAGTTTACTCAGTTGCAGCTACTTTTTTTTTTTCCTTTTGCTTTATAATTCTTCCTCAACAAAAAAATTAAATTTGAGTTTCTCTTCTGATTTCTCTTCTGAAAGAAGATAATTTTTTTTAATTGTTTCATATGACATGGGGTTTTAAATGATTCATAAAAGTAAAATATTTAAAATAAAAATTATTTTATACTAGACAGATCAAGGAGAAAAGTAAAAAAATCCTTCCTGAAAATAATTTCATTGATGAAATTACCAATGAATGAGCACACACTGTAATGTTTATTGTTTTCCAAAGAGATAAGAAAGTCTGTGCATTTGAATGTGATACCTTTGTCAATTGCCTTTGAACGGAATAGGTAATAAGCTCCTTTGAACAATAGTGTCTGAGAAAAAATCATATGATACATAACAACGTTAAATATTGTTTCTAAAGTAGAGATTATTTTAAAGAATTGTGGTATTTACTCCCTAACAGCCATTCTCCCCAACAGCAGAATCTGTTTCAATGGTAGGAGCTTCAGTTCAGGAAACTGGGCAGTATGAAAGCAAGAAACTCAAAGAATTGTATCTTTTAAATCTGTGCAAGATATATTTCTTATGTGTTACTGTATAAAATGGCGAAAGATTCTACTATGAAAGCTAAGTGATTTATTACCTAGATATGGAGCACAGGTGAACATATTTCTTCCTTTTTCACTGATACCATTAAGAAGTATTGCTTCATTTATCTTATATATTCTACCTTCATTTATCTTACGTATTTTACCTTCAACACTTGTTAGCAAGCTGCAATACAAACTTCTAAAAGAAACTTTTGATACTCAAATAATGAGATTCCTCTGTACAAAATACAGTTCTGGAAACTTTGGAACGTCATTCTTTCCAGTCCTTCTGTAAGGAGAATATTAAAAATAAATTAAAAAATAATTTAGTGAAAAATGTTGAAAGAGCAGAAACATTGTCTTATCTTACTAACTAACCTCTTTTCTGAAGTGTAAACAAACTAATAGCCTTTTCATAGGTAAAAAAAATTTGAAAAATTCTTAGTTGGAAAGTAATAGCAGATGAATGTACCTTTTACTTCAGTGTTATGCTATTGAATGATGAATTACATTAGTTCTTGACTCATATGGTGAATAAATCAACCAGATGATTAGTAGTACAATTAAGCCATGGGAAAAAAAATAATATCAAGAACATCAAAATGATACATTACTGGATAAATGTGAGAAAAATATTACAAACAAACTCATTTTTAAATATGAGAAAGCAAAAAATTTTCTCCTTCCCTCCCCCAGGATGTCAAGAACTGCAGCCAAGCTCCTTGGGACGAAACTTCAAAACCTGACAGAGACTGGTTTACATAAGACAGATGCTCACCAGGCTGGAAGACATTCTCTGTGCATTTCTATAAAAGACTTTCAACAAAGTTGCAATAATAGCATACATGGGAGACATATGGAGCTAAGAAATCCAAGAGGGAAAAAAAAAAAAAAAAGAAAATGCGTGTTAGCTAACGTAAAGTCTAGTAACTGAAGCCAAATAAACTATAAGATCTGCCTTCTTTTCCTATTTTCCTCACAGGATTCACTACAAGATATGCAAATTAATAAAAATATAATTGTTTCTACTATTGAAGGCAAAGTCTGAAAAGCCAAAATGTCTTTTCAATCAAAAAGTTTTCCTCTGACCATCCTTCTGTGTTGCTCCTGACACTTTATCAAACCTAACTGTCATTGAGCTTCTAGGTATTCCTGATGGTTCCAACCAATAACAGTCTATATGTGTAAAATGTTTCTGCTTGAATATAGAGTTATCACACAATAAAGATTTCCCTGAAGAATCACAGCCTTATCTCTGAACCACCTCTCATATGCTTTTTACCTTTCTAGAAAAGGAAGTTTGAGCAAACAGCATGTGATTCTTTTCGCTTGGAGGTATCAAGTAACTTAAGATGGCATAAAAAAATTACTATGATAAAAATCACACTAATAGTAAATTTTGTTTTTCAAGCAGTTAACTGATTCCAAGCAAGTGGCAGCCACATTTCTGCTATAGTTGTGACTCTTTCCAGGAATTGCTATTATGCAGTCTAGTTTTTCTCAATTGCAAAAATCTTGTGTGCATTTTGTTGAGGAATACAGCTGGTTCAGGTAGCTGGGCTCTCAAGTTGCAGATTGAGATGCAGATTGAGATGCAGATTGAGTTCTGGGTGGAAGCCCAAGACAAGAGGCTGTGAACTACCACCCTTTGGGATAACAAAGAGCACGAAGATAGGTCACACCAGCCAGGTGAATGCATACTGGGCGACACAGCAGGAGCTGGGAATTGCCGATCTTTTGGCTAACAGAGGAGGTGAGGCCCTATTACGCCAGTGCCAGCGGGGTGGATGGACCCAGACAGGGCCTCAGAAGCTGAAGACTCAGGGGGCAGAGTAAGACTTGCAAGGCTTGCTTGCAGACAGAGTGTGAGGGTATTAAACCCAGGGATTCCTTTTCTGGGCTCCCCTCCTCAGAGGCGGCAGCATGAGCTCTTTCTGGGTTACTGCTCCGGGAATAATTGGTTTTATGGAACTTGACATCAGAGACTCTGTGTGGGAAATGTGGAGTCGAACTGGTAAGGAAACTTGATCTGTGTGTGAGTGGGGTGTGCAGGGAGTCAAGCGGGGACCCGTCGGTCACTGAACCTGCTGCTGTAAAGGGGCTCCAGTCCCAGCAGTGAATGCCTCTGGTGTTGGGAGCGGGACTAACAGAGTCTCATGAATGGTCAGAATGGGAAGTTTCTGTGTAAATCTAAAATTTTGATTTTCAGTTTTGCTTTTTAATTTAAATGTTTCATGTATTCACATATGCATTAAGAAACACAACATCCCCATTCCATAACAAAAAAAAGAACACCACAATAGAACAAACATGCACATAGTTTTCCAGATAGAAAAAGCTCAAGGGTATAGCCTCTGCTATCATGGTAAAACTAATATATACAAAGTTTCCTAATGACCCCAAGTGGACCACGTTGTCTGCTACAGAGAGATAGCACATCATATGGAATATCACTTTGGTTAGTTACTCAGCTGTTCTGACTATGTCACCTCCCAACTTCATGCCCAGGCTAGTGGTGAAGAGGAGAATGTTGGAAAGACAGCCCTGACGCTCCGTCAGCACTGCTCAGCAGTAGCCCAAATGCTGGTGTGTTATCAACACATTTCTAGCTACCAATACAAAGAACAGCATTTTGTGGGATGCTGTGAGGAAAGTATTAAACTTAATCTCAAAAGGACCCAATGCACACATACTGTCCTACATTCTTAGAACCAATTATTACTCTCACATTCTTCCTTCACTGAGTTCATCACTTTCCTTTGATATGACTCTTTTCTGGGACAAAGAGGATATTGCTCACAGTTTTACTGAATCTGCACTCTGGGCTCATTTTACTTTTGCATCAGAAAAAGCACAGATGTAAATTTATTTTCCACTCTGAAAACTTTTGCTAATTATTATTAAAACAGTAAAGCTGCCACTGCCTGGTACAACTGTGTTCGGCTTCTGCAGTACAAGAACACGAGTAGCAGGGATGTTTTTATGTCAGAAGTGAATGGAAAATATTTTAAAAAATTTCCACTCTTCTGTATGAAAAACAGCCTGAATGTTTATAGAGTTAAATCTCTCACTGGGGAAATTTAAGATCTTGGCTCATTGTAAATGTGGCAAAGCTCCAGAAGTTAACATGCTCTTTGGAGGTGAACCCTTCAAGTTCAGCTCCTCGGTATTGATTGTGACATTTTCTTGTCAGCATGAACATCCAATATCCAACTTAGGCAATATTTCTCATTAAGTTGTATAGACTACGAACAGCATAAACTTAAGCAAATATGCAGTGTCAGAGCACAGGCAAAGTACAGCACCTAGTTTTAATAAACTGAGAACTATACATGTGACAATCTTCTTTAATTTTACCTTTGACTCAGTTTATGTTTTATTCCTTCCAGCATCCCTCTTTTTATCATTACTCTAGCGTCTGCTTTTGTAATCTTTCTTTTTTTTCCCAAGTGAGTGGCTTCATAGAAGGCTTGATACTTCTCCACTGAATTCAACAATAATACTCTCATAGGCAGCAATGGTCCAGTATCAAGCTCATCTGTAAGAAAGTCAGACTTTTTTTACCATTACTCTGTTAAGAGTTGAATACTCTTTTCTAGCTGTAAAATTCATGTATTAATTCTTCACTAGACTCACAGATTTTAAAGCATGAAGAAAGCAACATGACCAGCTAATCTACTATCTTGCATAGCATAGAGCATATAATTTCACTTCATTTTTATAATGCATTCATTGCTTTCAACTATATTATCTCTTTCTAAAAGACAATTCTCTTGAATGAGTGACATATAAGGCAGAATGTGTCATGGCCTTTGATAAAGTTGTTTCAATGGTTCATTAAATGACTAAACAATTACATTTCAATTTTCAGTTTGTTTCGTTTATGATGAAGTCACCTCCTAAATTTCTCTTCGATAAACCAAAAAACATGTCTCTGTTAAGGTACACTGTTAAACTATGAATACTTTCATCTGTGTTTTCTGAAGCTGTTTCCATCTGTCATCATTGTTCTAAAGAGCTTCAAGCAGTCAGTATTCAGGCAATGACCTCACTAATGCAATGGACTGTGGTAATAAATTTTCCCTCTTTCTACTCAGCAGTTTCTTTCTTATTGAGGATCAATAGTCTAAAGGTGTTGTCTGCCATGGAAACACCCAAAGTGCTTTCTGATTACTCACATTTCAAATTTTGAATTTTTATTTAACTTTGTTAATAAAGATATCAGATTATACTTTGCAGAAAGCAGTATCTGATTCATTTTACTTATTAGCTTTGAAGTATTAAACAGAACTAAATTTCAGGAATCCTGTGTATTCCTTGTACAGAGATAATCTGCCTTTTCAAACACACATAAAATCACAGTTTATCTGACAGAGTCATAGAATTATTTTCAAATTTCCCAAAATCTCAAATTCCCCAAAGCTTAGAAGTTTACATCCAGTATATGTATATTAACTGAGTATATCTCTGTGACTGTAAAAGACATGAAAAAAACCCCAAAATATATAGGAATTTAGACAAACAAGAAATTAGAAAGAGGAAGAAAAAAGACAAGTAGAAGCAAAATAATGGAAGGGGGAAGTCCTAAAAAACATAGAAGTAGTTGAGTTAAACCATTGGGAATGAGGGAATAACTGTGGTTTTGTGAAAAAACTAGACGTTGTAGTTGGATGAGATTTAAAATGTAAAAAGCTTTCCATATTAATGGGAAATAACAAGGTTGCTAAATAACAGTATGATAGATGTTGTTAAATCAGCAGGTCCAGATAATTTTGCCTGCAAGTGCTGTAGAGAGTCAGCTGAGCAGATCACTTGATCATCAGTGATGATTTTCAATAAGTCTTGGAGCACTGGAGCATTTCCAAAGGGTTGGAATGAAGCTAATGTTATGCCAATATTTTAAAAGTATAAATGGGACATCTAATTATAGGCCTGTCATCCTGACATTGATCCTAGACAAATTATGGAACAAGAGGTATGAGATTTGATGAATAACCTATTAAAAGAGTATAATATAATTAATGGCAATCAGCATGGGCTTATAAGACAGACATACTTTCAAACTTGCTTGTAAGCTGATCAGGAAAAGCTATCATTGGACTTGGATAAAGATGGTGCTGATGATCTTATTTTACTTCTATAGGTCATTTAGTTTCATAATGCACATGCTGATTAACAAAGAAGAAATTGCAAACACCAACATTATACATATTAAACTGAATAAAAGCTTTTAACATGTAGACCTTAATATACTATATTTAAAGAACCATCAATGACTGTGTGTTCTTCTAAAAACATGCCAGAGGGCTTATTTTTGGCCTTATTTGCAGACTCAGTAAAACAACATTATTGCTAAAAAATATAGGGGGTAACAAAGCAACTAGAGGAGGAGTAAATTAAGAAAAGCAAAGATTACTGATAAGAAGTTGGAATCCCTCTGATATTTGGGATAAAACAATATTTTATTGTAGGCAACAAAACTTATATATCTAGGGACAACAGTCCTATAACACTCAGGAAATGGGAACTCTATCCTGAGGATTAAAAGTCTAAAACCGTGAGGATAACAAAGTAACATACTACATCTGGAAAAACTTAATGTAACTCTGGCCTATGCAGCATTCAGACTATCCTTCTTGGAATATGAAGTCTATCTCTGCATTCCTGAATTAAAGAAGGACACTGATATATTGAAAAACAAGTACAGGAAAACATTGTAAAAGTATTGAAGCATCAGGAAATAAATCTTACACCTAAACTTAAGTTTTAAATTATACTTTAAATTTTCTGATGCATAGTGAACATATCAACAACTTTGGTAGGAAGAAGTCACCTTTCCTGACTATTCCCAAGGAGTTCAATCTGCTTAAGAATTACAAAAGAAGGTAAAGGATTCATTTGACCATAAGCTGTCTGTACTCACATTCAGAACAGAAATATGTCTGTGGAAAAACGTGATAACCAGAATCCATTTACAAGACAGTGAAGCTTCTTTTTTTTTTCTCCTCTAAAGTCATACACTAGTTCTAACAGAAAGCGTAGTTAAATTATTATCTGTGAGCTTGTTTGACTGCAATAATTTCCCACACTAATTGACTTCCACAAGTCAGCACTGATACATTATTCCTACAGATTTTTCTCTTGCTATGTGCTGTCCTTCATGGATCCTCTTTAATTCAATAGCATTTATGAGATTTATGGTCAATGTCAATTCAGTCACTGTGTAAAAACAACTTTAGGTACTGAAATCCAAATAAATTATTTCCCTAACCTTTTTATCCTCTTACCGACCAAAAATGGGAAAAAAAAAACCCACCACCAAAAATCAACAGAATAATCTGCAGCCAAAAGTAAAAAAAGTAGCACAGGTGACTTCTTTGGGTAACAGAAAGTAATATTGTAATGTGTAAAGCCAGAATTCGTTTCTCAGTTTAGCTGGTTTTCTTTCAGCTTGTAACAAATTTCCCTTTCTTTGGGACAGAACACAAGGAACATTATATTCTAAATGTTTGTTTTGATTTCTAGAGAATACTACATATTTCTGTATTTCGAGGAATAAAGAATATGTCTTCCTCTTTTTTATGGCTAAAAGATAATGCTTTGAAATGCTTTAGTTTCACCTGGTTGTTTATGCAGTAACCTATTTTGAACTCCTCTAAGACTTCAGGTCTTCTAGTCTACACTAAAATGCAAAATTGTTTGACAACATTCCCAGCCCATTCTGAGAAATCAAATACACAATCCTGTGAATCAAAACTGCAATATTATAACCATAAAATTTTACTTTACTGGATGTTGACCATATCAGTTTCCATTGAATTCACCATGATACTAACTAAAGCTCTCAAACAGCAATGTCAAGGAGAAACTATTCCACAATTCTGACTGATTCAGGACTCTCCTGCATAGCAAACAAAAAAAAGAAATTGAAGAAATAGCTGCTTCTTTCAGTGCTCTCCTTTGATTACAAAAAAAAATTAAAACATAAAATCCAAAGCAAAGAAATCTTGAAAAATAGGAATATTTTGAAAACCAAGCTTAGCACAAAACTGAGTTTGCTTTGCAGCCCCAATGCTACTATATGCTACCAGTACCAGTAATGAGCCAACTGAAGTTCATTCAAATTTCTAGAGGCTTTCCAAGGAAGGAGTACTATTTTGAAAAAGAGTAAATAATAAAAGTCTTATTTTATTAAATACTACATGAAACTGCTTAAATATTTCCATCAAAATATGGTAGAGCAGTTTAAGAGCAGAAACATATAAGAATACAACTTTACAATGATGCAGTGCCAGAGTTAAATTTTAACTGGAGAATGATTTTATAACAACCAAAAAATGCATTATCTTGCTATTAATTGATTGGCAAAAGCCAGCACAATCACTTTGAATGTAGTAGATTACCTGGTTCCTAAGTATTTCACACTGCCAAGATACTGGAGTGTGAAATTAGTGAAACACTTATGCAATATATAGGCATTGTGAATATGATTATACCTAAGAGATGATTTTAGTAATGATAACTTGAAGCTCAGTCTAGAACAATTACTCATTTGCATCAGGCAATAAGGGTGAAAATTTTAAAGTCAAAGGTCTCCATCTTGATTCCTCCAGGCTAACAGCATCTGTATGGATGTAGCCAAGGCAGCCATGCACTAACTGGTGTGGAAACTTTATTTTCAGTTGAGAGGGCTGGTTTTATGACTTCTGTGTGGTGTATATATAGCTAAGGGAATATTTAGCTATGGCTCAGTGTGGTACATAGAGCACTAAGCCATGGAATATATTTAATGAATAGAATAGAACAGAACAGAACAGAACTGTCTGAAGGGACTCACAAAGGTCACTTAGTCCAGTTGCAATATTTTGCTCATATAGTTTACAGGCTGTAAAGTGGTACACTGCCTGCAAAAGTGGTACACTGACTGCAAAATTATAAGGTGGGTCAAAATTATGCATGGTCTAAAATGACAGTAAAAATTATGAAATAAGAAAAATCATCTAGGGTTAAATTTAGGCACTGATCACAAAGTGTCTGTTTGGATACTTAGTTGGAGTCAGCTGCTCATGAATGTGTAGACTGATTAGGTTCATACTTCAATTCATGGAAATGTCAGTGGTTATCAGTAGTAAACCAAAACCAATGGCATTTCTCAGAGAAAGGACATCAGTTCAGTCTCTTTGTCTTTTTCAAAGGTATCATTTTGGAAGATGCAGGTTCTCTACCCTGTCAGTAAGAGCACAGCAAAAATAACTTGATCTTCACAGACTACTCAGTGAAGTTGTCTTCTGATCAGGCTAGGAAAATCTATCTATCTATCTATCTATCTATCTATCTATCTATCTATCTATCTATCTATCTATCTATCTATCCCTGCCCTAGGAGGCTTGCATAATGGGCCAACCTTTTGACATAGCTTGAATTCCCCTGTGTTCAGGCAACAATATTATTACCTCCATCCCTTTGGTGTGCCAGGGTTGCCAAGACAGACTCCTTGCTATGCTTCTGCATGCAGCCAGAACCAGGACGAGTAAGGTCTGTGAGAAGGCTGAGATAACAGGTAGGTAATGAGTAAACTATGGGTAGTTTAGATTGGGCAGCCTGGTTATTTTTCATGAACCAAGGGAGTCCCATAAAACCTCTCTGTCCTAGCATCTAGAACACTGTCCATTTAATTGACCACTCCATCTAGAGCGGTAGATGAAGGTTATGAGGTAGGTGAGAAAGTAATAAGGTCCCAGATCTATCACAAGTTTTGTGGTGGGGGTTTTTTTTTGGGGTTTTTTTGGTGTTTTTTGTTTTGTTTTGTTTTGTTTTTTTAATTGGTGTTTGTAAAAGAGGTGATTTTTTCTTTTTTTCTTCTTCACTAATGTTATACACAATGAGGTATCTGTAAAAATGTCTTGAATAAAACTTTTATGAACTTCTAAGAATGCTTTCAGACACATGCTATGATTCTTGGGGTGTCCCACACAGAATCATCATCAATGATCCTGATGGATCCCTTCCAATTCAGCATATTCTATGATTCTATGAATTAAGAAATAGATTAAAAAGAAACAGCTGACCTATGAAGATATACCTTGAATTTTGCAAAAGAGTTTTGATCTTTTCTACAGTCTCTTATTATATCTCAAATGTGTATTCAGTGTGAACTGACAGTTCCCTGTGCAGTTGGATATACCATCAACCATTCCTAGAATTCCGGTAGACAAAGCCTCAGCTTTAAAAGAATCTCATTCTCTTGAAATGGCATAATCACAGTATTTTAAAGGTATTTTTGTACGATGACTGAATTGACATAATCTTTTATTCTATCACCAAAGCCAACTTTCATAGAGCTTCTCAAGCACTGATGTTTGAAAGGAAAAAAACCCCAACATTTCTTTGAATGTGGGCCAGAAAATATCTTGTTCTTCAGGAAAATGCAATCACAAATATATGGAGATAGTTGTCCTAGGCATCTTTATCTTTCTACTCCTTTGTATTGATGTCCTCAAGCAAGAATTCTTAATTTCATTTTGAACATATTACCTACTGAATTATAAATCTAGAAACGCTGACAACTAGCCTGAAGTAAATTTATTTTAATATAATGTGAAACTTTTATTTGGATCTTGTGTTTCCTCATATCTCAGGAGGGCATAAGATGAGGACAAGGGACCACTGTGAAAGGTAATAGTGTGAGATGGAACTGAGACTGAATTAAAAGCCGTGATGAAAAGAAAGATAAGCGAAATCAGTATGAGTAGTAGAGAGGAATCTAGTGAAGACATAGAACCTTAAAATAATAACTGTAGCATTGTCAGGAGAGATGGAAAAAGGCCACTAAGAAGGAAAACTTAACAAGCATATGAATAAAGAGCAGAACAAAAATTGATAGGAGACTCCTGAAACAATATTTGTCCTGGCACCAGCAGGCTATTTTAGAACAGGAACAATATAGAAAAACAAACAAAGCCACACAAAAATAGAAGTGGGGGGATGCCACCACTAGTTGCACATGCCTCTTCCCATTTTGTCTGCCAATTAAAAATACCAGCACAAAGGAATAGTGAAGGGTGCAATAATTTTCATTCATAAGACATTACAAAGGAAAGGCAAATAAGGTGGAGCAGTTAGTCTGGCAATTAGTTCATATCAATCAGTTTGTAAAACTGACAAAAATGCATGGCCTTCATCAAATGTCACTGAAACCTCCTCTCTTCACCCTTATAATAACGCAAACCAGGGATTTTGTTTTACTGCATCACTCATAGAAGAGGTCCAGCTGATGGAACTGAAGTTCTTTATCATCCAGTTAAAGATTTGGGTAACGCAAATTGTATCACATATCGGAAATTTGTAGTTTTTTCCACTTGCTTTTACAAGAATTAAGAATATGTATGCAAAAATCCATAATACATATACAAATCTGACATTCAGATTCTCCAGTTTCCTCACTGACCTGACACAGGAGTTGTAATAATTTGTCACAAGGTTTTAAATAAGGTAGAAGAAGAGAAACAAAATGTTCTCTGAAAAAAGTAAAAAGACTTGTAGGTCAGGGGCTAGACTCGCCCTCAGGAGACCAGTGTTCATTTCCTGATTCAACAGCACATTCATTATATAACACTGAGCAGATCTATGTCTCTGCCTCCTATTTGCAGAGCAAAGATGACGCTGTTTAACACTCTCTACCCACAACATCCCAAAAACTGCTGTGAATTGGTGAAGCTTTCTATGATTGTATATTCATAGCTTTGTCTGTACAGTCTCTCTTAGGAAGAGGCAGAAGGCAAGAAATAAGCCAGCATTTCCTTTCCCAGCAAAAATTTCCTTCTTCTCTGATCAGCTAACCTGAGTGGTTTTGTAACTGTTCAGCTGCTCTCACTGTATTGTCCTTGTACTGGCCTGGTAACTCATAATCAAACTCCAAGAATGTTACCACTCTGGGGAGTCCTTCAGATTTTGTATTATCTTGTTTATTTTTGCTTCTACATGGGTTATCATCTTTTCTGCTCCTGTAAATTCTTTCTTTAAGGAAAATCAGAGATGCAGGGAAACGTATGTAGATACATCCTTAGAAATGAACTTTAGAGATGAACACAAGTTAAAATCTTGATAGCAAAATGTGGACAAAATAGTATTTGCTGCTCAGCAGCCACGCCACCTCCCTCCACCACCCTCCTGTCATTCTTATTAATTATGTGTTGCAATTTGTGCCAGAATAACATGCCATATGAGTCTATGACCAGAAAAAAACCCCAAAGTAACAGTAAGCTAAGCACAGAAATAATTTTCGAAAAAAAATTGATTTCAGAGATAATAATTTTTAAGTGTTATTAAAGCAACACTGAAATGACCATTTCTTCATTAAATCATCCCATTTGGGAGTCTAATGTGTTCTAGTTTTGAAAAAGTGATGCTCAAATGATGCTATAAATTTCACAAAATTGTTCCAGTTATTTACCAAGTGATTAAAACTAAATATATTATTGTTGTATTACAGATTTCTATTTTTTATTTTTTACTGGAATCTTAAAAATGCTGCTACAGGCATGCCCCTTTCCTGTTATTTATCTGTACTGAAAATGTTTTATTCTCAATTGGCACCTTATTTCTTTATTTTTCCCAAGATTACCATCATAATTTTACTCATAAAAATGTTTTGAAGTCATATTCACTTTAATAATTTAACAATAATACTGATCGTGTGATGTTTGAAGTGCCTATTTCAAATGGAGTTTAAACTTTTTATACTGCAGCATTTTATTGAGTTTTCTGAGGTAAGGAGATGAATTTTTTCCACTCAAGCTGTTTTATATTCATAAATTAATTTATTTTGATAGGAAAAATTTCATTGCAGGCTGAACTCACAATGTCACATAATTAGTGCTGGATTCCTTCCTTGCTTTAGCTGGATAAGCTCTCCAAAAATTACCAAAACAAGTTTGAACGCAGTTCTTTTCTCCTGTCTCAGACACATGGCTTTGGGTGAGACCAGTTTTCTTTGGTAAGTTTTTTTTAAGTTTTATTTTTCATTTGAGTTTAGGGTTTACGTGAAGGGAAGAGAACTCCATTGACAATGTTTTGATTTAGAAATGGGAGCCAGAAATTGTGAGTCCATAGCAGTGAGTGCTATTTTAAGTATTCTGTCTCTGAGGTACTCCCTACCTTGCTTTAGGACACAGATGCAGATATCTATTGTCCAATAATCTAAACAAATTAACAGTTTATACGACGGCACTTTCCTTATACTTGTGTATGTCAAATGTCTTGAGGAATCTACCTCCTGCTCTCTGATCCAAATCAAATACAGGGAAATGTGAGACTTTCTATTAATTTCCAAGACAGAAACATCAAGCTACTATTTTCAGGTATTTTTAGCATTTCTCTTCTGAACTGACTATTAACCTTAATACACTGTTCATTTATTTTACTCAGAAACATAGCAGACATTATTTCCTGTTCCCAGAATGCCAAGAATAATTTCTCAGTGCTGAGTAAAGCCATCATTTTCTTCTCTGCAATTTACTTCTTTATTCACTCCTTTGAAATGTCAACTTGGAAAAAAATAAAATCAGAGGATGTATTGTTATGTACATTAAAAAAGACAAACAAGCAAAAAAACCCAACAAAACAAAACAAAACAAAACAAAACAAACAAAAAAAAAAAAAACAAACAAAAAAATCACCAAGCTGATAAGAAACGCATTACTTCTAAGAGAGGCTTGCTTTGTCACACTATTATAATTTCTTTATGTCTGAATTACACTAATTCTTAAATCTTAGTCTTACTTAGGGCAACAGGATGCTCACAGCTACTACATTCTATTACTGTTTGCAGTTGCTGCACATTGACATTTCATTGAATAGAGACCTAGAATAAGTTATACATATAGGATAAGTGGCAAGCAATAGAGGCAAGTATAGAAGTATCTGTGTATAACGGGAACTGTAAGGGATAGGCAAGGTAACATTTTCATACTTCCACCAAATTTTAGTGAAAATCTCTAAAGTTTGTCAGAGAATTAGAGCTGAAGTAATCTCAGTGCCAAGAACTGATACAATTGAGACTTCTAGTTTTAACCTTCTTCTAAGTAAATATCTGTGTGCATGGGGGCTGTCCTTTTTCTGCTGAAATGCCATAGGTAGCCTGATTTTTATTTCATGGATCTTTTTCTCTAATTCACTTAAGCTTTCATAGAGCTACATTTTTCATTGTGGTATTGGTCTCTACTTCACTAGAATAAAAATATCAACAAAAACAACAGCATTAAAACCCTTATACACTGAAGGTTTAAGCTTCAAATAGAAGAATTTAAAAAAACAAATCCAGAACAAACTGAGTTAATTAAAGTCTAAAATGCTCCCTCTTTAAGTGAAAAAAAAATAAAAATTGTTAAGAACCAGGTTGTTCCTAAATAATGCATAAGCCTTTTTTTTCTTGTAGAAGTGCTGACACTCTGTATTATTTGTTAACCTGGTCCTTCCTACATCAGGGGGGCACAGATGTACAATCAGAAGATTGAGTGTGGAGCAGAGAAGTCTACTATTACATGCTGGAGGCTGTTGAGAAGCCATGGTTACAGCCCACTACTGTCAGCAAAAGAAGTATGTGTTGAGGTGCCTGATCAGCAAGGTGAAGGGAGAATCTTTTTTTTTTTTTTTTCCCCCGGAGTCAGGGTGGTTTTATATTCTCAGCAAAACTGAATAAGGTAGTGTCCAGAAAAAAGCACCGTTGGAATTTTCCCTGCTGACTGCAAAGGATAAAGCTTAGTGTTTTACTCTGTACCCAAGTGTAGCTTCCACTCACACTTGAGTTAGAGTGCAAGTCTTGTATACTGATCAGGGCTTTTGCACAAAATCAAGAAATTAATCTCAAGTATTTATGTGTCGAAGCTGAAAATGTTACTGCAAGATAAACTTCTATTTATATTCCTTTCAATCAAATGAAAATATGTAATATCATATATATAAAAATATATAGATGATATAGATAGATGATATAGATACAGATATAGATAGATATAGATTAGATATGGAAGCATGGTGGCCAAGGACTCCATGCTTCGTTTCACGAGTTCGTGGTGCGTTGTTGGGAGCAAGGTGAAATATCATCAGATCTTTGTGGTGCTGTCATCGTCACCTTGTACAAGAAGAAAGGAGATAAATCAGACTGCTCAAATTACCAAGGTATTACTCTGCTTTCCACTGCTGGGAAAATCCTTGCAAGAATTCTTTTGAATAGATTAATACCCGCTGTATCAGAACTCCTACCTGAAAGCCAGTGTGGTTTCAGAGGCAATAGGGGTACCACAGACATGGTATTTGTTCTCAGACAACTGCAAGAGAGGTGTAGGGAACAGAACAAAGGATTCTATGTAACCTTTGTTGATCTCACCAAGGCTTTCGATACTGTGAGCTGAAAAGGTCTGTGGCAGATTTTGGAATGTTTAGGATGTCCCCCCAAGTTCCTTAAAATGATCCTTTTTCTTCATGAGGACCAGCGTGGTCAAGTCAGATATGGTGATGTACTTTCTGAGCCCTTTCCAATAGCCAGTGGTGTGAAGCAAGGCTGCGTTCTTGCACCAACTTTATTCACAATGTTTTTTAGCATGATGCTCCAAAGGGCCACGGCAGATCTCAATGAAGAAATCGATATCTACATCCGCTATTGTACCAATGAGAGCCTTTTCAACCTAAAGTGACTTAAGGCCCACACTTAGACCTTAAATCATCTTGTCTGTGAGCTGCTTTACGCTGATGATGCTGCCCTCATCGCCCACACAGAAGTAGGTCTGCAGTGTTTAGCATCCTGCTTTGCAGAGGCTGCTGAGCTTTTTGGGCTGGAAGGCAGCTTGAAGAAGACAGAAGTTTTTTATCAGCCTGCACCTCAGGAAGTCTCCCATCATTGCCATATCACCATTGGTGAAACAGAGCTCAAATCTGTCCAGAAATTTAATTACCTGGGAAGCATCATTTCTTCAGATGGTAAGACTGATGAAGAAAGAGACAACAGGTTAGCAAAGGCGTACAGAGGTTTTGGTAAACTCCATAAAAGAGTTTGGAGAAACAAACACCTGAAGTACAAAGATCAGTGTTTACAGAGCCATTGTACTGTCTAGGGAGCCCCCGGTGGTCTAGGGGAAATGACACTGCACTGTCACTGCAGAGACCCGGGTTCGATTCCCGGTCGGGGCCCCTCCCCGGGCAGATGGAGCTCGTTAGCCCATAAGGCAATCCATCTACGTCCTGAGGACCTTGCTGCCACCGTCCAAGCGTGCTTGGCCCCAGCAGACGAACCTCAGGATTAAAGGGTGGGCTCAGTTCCGCGCACACTGTGTCTCACCAAAAAAAAAAAAAAATCCAATGCGCAGGCTGGAAGGTGTAAAGACCTTCCCTGGTTCTTCGTTCGCGAAGAGACTGGCCATTCACTCATTCATTGTACTGTCTACTCTTTTATATGGGTCTAAATCATGGGTCATTTACAGCCACCACTTGCGTCTCCTAGAATGCTTCCATCAGCGCTGCCTCCGTACAATCCTGAACATCCACTGGATGGATTATGTGACCAACACGTCTGTCTCCAACGCTGCTGCTTCTTTTGAGAACACACGCAGGATCGCAGGATCACTCTCGAGGTGAAAAGACAATGCAGAAAGAATGACGTCTTGTCCATACCACCCAGGGAATCTTTCTGTTGTGCCTTTTGCAACTGGACTTGTCTATCTTGCATTGACCTTTTTAGTCATCAACGCGCTTGCAGCAAGCATGGGTAGAGCCTTTCTCAAATCTTCATTTGCGAAGCCATGAGTTATAGATATAGATATAAATTAGATATAGATATAGATTGTATAGGTATAGATAGATATAGATAGATACATAAAATAAGTTCAACCTGCAAGCCACAAAGATACTAAACAAAAAATCTAAGTAGATATCAGGAAAAATGTTCCCCCGTTATGTCAATTTGTTGCAACATGAAGTGAAAGCATACCTGCTTCCTTTTTAAAAAATATTTTAGATTAAACAGTATTTTGGTCAAATGACCTACGGATTTATTATTAAGTTTTAAAAAGGAATTTCAAGGTTAATATGGACACTTGAGCTGTCCATCTGTACCAGAAATACCCAAATAAATTTTACTCATTGTACTTTGCAACATTCCAGAAATTTCTGAATTAAAAGTGGGTCAGAAATAAAATATTTTATAATTTTTAGGGCTTATCAGCAAATAAAAATCTGCTATGGAAAAAAATATTAACATTTTCAATATACTCAGTAACTGTACAAAACTGAGGTCTTTCAATTTGCTCATAAAGAAATTCACGTAAATATAGGTAGGTTAGTAAAAGGAGCGGTCAAACTTTATCTGTTCTGAAGCTATTGGATGGTTGAGGATTTAGAGTCTATCCATAATTCTCATTTGTTTTGTCTAGAAAATACTACCTAAACAAAACTAAAATAAAAGGAAAAACCCCTTGGATTTGATATGGTCCCAATTTTTCAGTCTGTATTAATAGATGTATTTTGACAAAATTTATTTCATCACAATTTCTAACCTGTTCATTCTCCAGCATTCTAAAATTTTAATGATTTATAGAAAACTGGAGATAAATCTAAATAGTTATTATTTCATAACCTAATTCACATAAACCAAATTGACCAGAGCAAAAATAAAAGCAGAATAGTCTCTTTACTGAGCTATGGTCATAATAGACTTAACCATAGCAGAAGGTTGAACTTAGGATTGTACTTCTTGATTTCTAGAATTGCTGCATTCTGAAACTTAATTATAAACCACTGCCACACACTCATAGAGATAAGATAGATGAGACTAATAACAGCTATTGTTGCTTGATAGTCTGTTAACAAGATTGCATGTGCCATCATGATTTGGATGTTGCCCTTTCTCTGAGTGAGAGTATAATTGATTTATTTTATTCGTATTATATCATACTTTTAAAATAATGTTGCTGAATGGAAAAGTATTTTATCACTCTGTATTATTTGATTGGTATTAAGAGGTTAAAAGAGATATAATTCAAATATGACATGATTTTAAAAAAAAAGAAATCACTTAGGAAGCAAAACTTTCTTCACACGTGAGATTTTAATCAAGTACACATACAGTTCTATCTCACATACAGTTACCAAGAAACTTTTATTGTCAGAAAAAGACAGAAAGACTACTGAAACATCTAAACATTCAAACATGAGCACAGAAAGCCTGAAATAATGCCCAAATCTCAGGGAGTCAAATACAGACAGTCTGTTTCCAATTCTCCCACCCAAGTGATTCTAGGTTTTCTTTCAATATAGTGGCATGTGTGGCACATTCTTTTTTTAGAGGAGATCTCGTAAGTCCTTACAATAAACAGATTCACACAACTCTTTCTCTTGACATGTCACGCATGACACTTGTTCTCAGCGTCTCAGTTCTCAGGACCAGTTTTCATTCCTGAATTCCTTACTTTAATGAACACTTTCTATACCATACGATAAGACAGAAAATCACTTGAATTTTGAAAAGTATGGAATCCAGTACATTTTCTAATACTTTCAACTGTATTTAAAACCAGTTCTCACACTGCAATGTCAACTATGTTAGGCATTCTGTTATTCTATTATTTCATTAAAGCATGGCAAAAATTTATTGAATATGAATAGTTATTAAAGACTATTATAAACCCATAAACCCTGTCATATGAAATTGAGAAAAATCAGCTTATATGGTGTTTGTTGTCCAGTTCTTCTTTAAAAGATGGGGTTTTTTTAAAGAACATGTAGTTAAGCTCAAGTACAAAAAAAGTTATATCAGGCTCAGAGTTTCAGAACTCAGGATGTTCCTATAATAAGATGTTTGGAATGAGAGAAACCCTTGGTAAGATGTTTGATAATACTCATGGCTATGGTCAGGATTTTGATCAACACAGTAAAGAGAAGAGTTACACAACATAGGGAATTTATTTATAGAAAACAATGCCAGTTTATATGCAGGGTTGAGGTTGTTATCAGTGAAAACTGGTGTCAACAGTAGAATGATGGAAATAGCAGTGAAAGCTTTGAAGTTCAGTGTCATTTATGTTGTCAGGTTGCTCTAACACTCAGTTTATGGATGGATGCAATGATGCACAATTTGAATGTATGCCAAAAGGACAATGCAGTCCATATAGAAAAGAATGACTCCAAGACAATGGATGTTGCCAGCAGAACAATTCTGGGTATAAAGGAAAATAAAACTAAAACCCCGCTAAAACAGATTTGTAAAGTAAGATAATGTAGTGAATTTCTT